>NC_133655.1:57196405-57496405 GCF_009905375.1 Apium graveolens
TAAGGGCCTCACCCCCACAGAACTATGTTTTTTTGGCTTGATTCTCTAATTCACAGAGATACGTAGGCATCTCGTAAAGGCAGATCGAGCCACGAAACACGAGAGCAGCCATTAAAGGCCTTGCTCCCGAATCTTAGTAATAATATAGCAATAATAACCTTAGTTTTTATCCATAACATTTGGCTCCAAAGGAGGGCGTCCTGGAAAAGAGCCAATGGCCGATGGAAGGCAACGCCCCAAAGCACCCCAGGGGCGAATCCCCAAGAAGTGCAGGAAAGGATCAGGGCTCATGAGGCTGAAATCCAAAGGCTGAGGCGTGATTTGGAGGCTCACCAGGCCACCAGACCCAGATACCTCCTAGGGGAGAACTCTCCTCCTGTCATAGACATGGATGGGTCCGGGTAAGAAGAAGGTGCTGTCCCAAGAAATGATCCAAGCAATCTCCTTCCCCTTGGAGATCCTGATGATCTAACTCCACCCTCACAGAAGAGATAATGAATGCCCATATCTCAAGGAAATTCAAGATGCCCACTATCAGAGCCTATGATGGCACGGGAGACCCCGCTAATCATGTTAGGACATTCTCTAATGCACTGCTGCTGCAACCCGTGAATGATGCTATAAAGTGTCGGGCCTTCCCTCAAACCCCGTCGGGTATGGCTCAAAGATGGTACAGTCGCCTGCCCCCAAATTCTATTGGATCGTTCATAGAATTAAGTCAGGCTTTTATTAAGCAATTCATCAGTGGAAGAGTCCATGAGAAAAGTTCAGCATCTCTTATGAGTCTTGTGCAGGGAGCTAAGGAATCCTTGAGAGATTACCTGAATCGTTTTACAAAGGAGGCTTTAAAAGTCCCAGACCTTGATGATAAGGTAGCCATGATAGCACTGCAACAAGGAACCAGGGATGAGTTTTTCAAGATGTCCTTGGCCAAACGTCCCCCTGAAAACATGTTGCAACTCCAAGAGAGGGCAGGGAAGTATATCAAGGTTGAAGAAAGCATGAGGAAGACCGTAGTAAGTAATGAGCCCACTGGAGGCAAGAAGCGAAAAACTGATCTGGAGTACATCGCTAAGGACAATATCCTAGAACCGAACAAAAGCCTGATTCAACCCCCAAGAAAGGAGGACCTGGGCAAAAGTTCACTGAATACGCTAAGCTGAGTGCTCCTAGAAGTCAGATTTTGATGGAGATTGAGAAAGATAGAGATATTCGCTGGCCTAAGCCCTTGAAGGCTGATCCCGCCAAGCTAGATAAGAGCAAGTATTGCAGGTTTCACAAGGATGTTGGCCATGGACACGGATGAGTGTAGGCAATTGAAAGATGAAATTGAGTTTTTGATTCGAAAAGGAAGGTTGAACAAGTATACTGGAGATGGAGGGGACAGAAACAATAATGGAAGGAAGAACTTTGAAGATCGTAGGAGGGACCAAGACGATCAGGGGCGGAATCCCCAACCTAGAGGGCCGGTTATAAATGCAATTTTTGGAGGACCACGACGCCCTCGAGGACCTGTGATAAACACGATCTTTGGAGGTCCAACTGCTGCTGGATTGTCCAAAAATTCCAGAAAGGCATACACCAGGGAGGTTATGCATATTGTTGGCGAAGCCCCGAAGAGGGCCAGGACAGAAGTAACATTGGCTTTTGATGATTCCGACCTAGAGGGCGTGAAGTTTCCCCATGACGACCCGCTCGTCATAACACCGATAATAGGAAATAGCCCGGTTAAGAGGGTCCTTGTGGATAATGGTGCTTCTGTGGATATCTTGCTCCACGACACCTTTCTAAGGATGGGGTATAACGACTCCCAGTTGACACCAACCGACATGCCGATATATGGATTTGCTGGAGTAGAATGTCCTGTGGAAGGGATAATCAAATTGCCAACCACCATAGGTACGGAGCCAAGGCAAGCAACGCAGATGCTGGATTTCGTGGTGGTAAAGGCTAGTTCAACTTATAATGCTATCATGGGGAGAACAGGGATACATGCCTTCAAGGCAGTCCCCTCTTCCTACCATTCAGTCATGAAGTTTCCCACCCGAAACGGGATTGGAGAAGAGAGAGGAGATCAAAAAATGGCTAGAAGCTGTTATGTGGCCTCTTTGAGGGCAGATGGAGTCGGGGGGCAGGTTCTTCCTATTGAAGATATGGATGTTCGAGAAAATGATGAGAATAGAGGAAGGCCAGCAGAAGAATTGGTTTCGGTTCCTTTAGACCCCGAGAATCCTGAGAGGATGACTTTCATTGGAGCCACATTAGAGGAGCCCCTTAGAGGGAAGTTAGTGAAATTTTTGCAAGAAAATAGTGATGTGTTTGCATGGTCAGCAGCTGATATGCCAGGCATAGACCCGGAGTTAATTACTCACAAACTAAACGTGGATCCAAGCCGGAAGACAGTGAAATAAAAGAAAAGAAATTTTGCCCCGGAAAGACAAGAGGCTATAAAACAGGAAGTAGAAAAGCTCTTAGAGGCTGGTTTCATTGAGGAGATTCAATGTCCGGAGTGGTTAGCAAACCCTGTAATGGTGAAGAAGGCTAATGGAAAGTGGAGGATGTGTATAGACTTCACTGATCTGAATGATGCATGCCCCAAAGACTGTTTTCCGCTGCCTAGAATTGATACTTTGATTGATGCCACTGCTGGACATGAGATGCTGAGTTTCATGGATGGATTTAGCGGATACAACCAGATCAAAATGCATAAGGATGACATTCCAAAGGTATCATTTATCACTGACTTTGGTG
Organism: Apium graveolens; assembly: GCF_009905375.1. Taxonomy (NCBI): domain Eukaryota; kingdom Viridiplantae; phylum Streptophyta; class Magnoliopsida; order Apiales; family Apiaceae; genus Apium; species Apium graveolens. The sequence goes on from NC_133655.1 coordinate 57,199,157, forward strand.
TTTATTGTTATCTTGTTATGGCGTTTGGTCTCAAGAATGCAGGAGCCACCTATCAAAGGTTGGTGAATAGAATTTTTAAGGATCTTATTGGTAAGACTATGGAAGTCTATGTTGATGACATGTTAGTCAAGAGTCTAGTAAAGACTGATCATATAGCCCATTTAAGGGAAGCTTTTGAGGTCCTGAGGTACCACAAGATGATGTTGAATCCTACGAAGTGTGCTTTCGGAGTAGGATCTGGAAAATTCTTGGGACTGATGGTCTCAAAGAGGGGAATTGAGGCTAACCCGGATAAAATAAAGGCGATCCTGGACATGGAACCACCAAAAACTGTTAAGGATGTTCAGAAGCTTACAGGAAGGGTTGCTGCGCTAGGACGATTCATCTCCAAGTCGGGGGACAAGTGTTTGTCATTCTTCAAGTCGCTAAAGAGCATCAAAGACTTTGTATGGAGTGAGGAAAACCAGAAGGCATTTGAAGAGTTAAAGAAGTATATGGCCCAGGCCCCATTGTTGGCCAAGCCAGTTCTGAGTGAAATTTTATTCTTGTACTTGGCTGTTTCAGAGAGCGCCTTGAGCGCGGTGTTGGTTAAGGAGGAACTGAAAGTCCAGAAACCCGTATACTATGTCAGCAAAATTTTGCATGGTGCTGAGTTGAATTATTCAACTATTGAGAAATTCGCTTTAGCCTTGGTAATGGCTTCAGAGAAAGCTGCGTCCTTATTTTCAAGCTCACCAGATTGAAGTACTAACAAATCAGCCACTGAGAAATATCATTCACAGTCCCAAGGCAAGTGGGAGACTGATTAAGTGGGCAATAGAGTTGGGAGAGTTCGATCTCAAGTATAAGCCACGTACGGCCATAAAAGCCCAGGCACTAGCTGACTTCGTGGTGGAATGTACCATACCCAACCAAGAAGTCGGGGGGCAGGAAGATACCATACCTCAAGACAAGGGAGTCGACAATGGGGACAAGGAGAAAGAATATTGGGTTCTCTATTTTGATGGAGCATCAAAAACAAATTCCAGTGGAGCAGGGTTGGTTTTGCAAAGCCCTGATGGATTCTTAATTGAGTATGCTATGAAGCTAGACTTCCCAACCACAAACAATGAGGCAGAGTATGAAGCCCTGATTGCTGGCCTTGGTCTAGCTGGGACACTTAGAGTCAAAAACTTAAAGGTCCGTGGAGACTCGAAGCTGATCATATCCCAGGTAAAGGGAGAATTTGAGGCAAGGGATGATACGATGGCTAAGTATGTTCGCCTAGTAAGGGCTGTGATGACCCAATTTAATGAATGCCATGTTGAACACATTCCAAGGGTAAGAAAATGCTAAAGCAGATGCGCTATCAAAGTTTGCTTCATCTGAGATTGAAGAAAGTTCAGGAAGTGTGTACTTCCGTGTTTTGAAGACACGAAGCATAGATGTTAAGCTTGTGGCTCCCATAGGCTTGGGGACGTCATGGATTGATCCCATCAAGGCTCACATTCAGACCGGTTGGTTGCCAAGCGATGCAACTGAGGCACGGAAGTTAACTATTCGAGCACTAAGGTACTCCTTGATAGATGGAATTCTGTATAAGAGATCTTTCGTGGTTCCTTACTTGAGGTGTCTCAGGCCCGACGAGGCACGCTTGGCTCTTGAGGAAGTGCATGAAGGTATTTGTGGGCAACACTTGGGGGGCAGGGCCTTGGCTCATAAGATAACCCGTTTAGGCTTCTATTGGCCAGAAATGATGACTGATGCCAAAGAATATGTAAAGAAGTGTGATCGCTGTCAGAAGCATGCACCAGTTGTTAGACAACCCCCCGAGATGCTGACCTCTATCAACTCGCCTATTCCCTTTGCTATGTGGGGGATGGATATTCTAGGACCTTTTCCTATGGCCACGGCACAAAGGAAATTTCTGATTGTAGCCATTGATTATTTCACCAAGTGGATCGAAGCCAAACCCTTGGCCAAAATCACAACTAAGCAGGTTGCACAATTCCTGTGGGAAAACATTATGTGCCGATATGGAATTCCCCGTATCCTCGTCACTGACAATGGAACACAATTCAACAATGAGGAATTCAAGAAGTATTGTGAAGAAAATGAAATTGAGTTACGATTCACCTCTGTGGCTCACCCGCAAGCCAATGGGCAAGCAGAGGTAGCAAATCGGATAATCCTGGATGGACTAAAGAAGAGGATCGAGAAGTCAAGGAATAATTGGGTGGATGAGATACTTCCCATATTATGGGCCTATAGGACTACCTGTAGAGTCACGACAGGAGCAACTCCTTTCATGTTGGCATATGGGGCAGAAGCAGTAGTTCCCGTGGAGATATCACATTCCTCTCCAAGGATTCAGGCTTTCAATGCTGTAGAAAATGAGGAAGGGCAGAGGTTAGCCCTGGATCTAATTGATGAAGTGCGAGATGAGGCACATGCAAAGATAGTAGAATATCAGAAAAAGGCTTCATTCTATTACAACCTAAGGGTTAAAGAGAGATTTTTCAAACAAGGAGATCTAGTCTTGAGAAAAATAGAGGCTTCTGGTGTCGGACAGAAAGGAAAGCTTGCCCCAAATTGGGAAGGGCCGTAGAGAGTCAAGAGCGTTCAGGGTAGAGGAACCTACAAGCTGGAAACTATGGAAGGTTTTGAAGTCCCGAGGACCTGGCACGCACAAAACCTGAAGGTTTACTACGTTTAAGATAGGCGAAGTACGATTCTCACTTGTCATTATGACAAGTAGGTTTAAAAGCACCTTGAAGCTTTGCTTGCGTAGGATTTTTATATTCCAGTAGAATTTACATTGTCTAGGTTATTATTGATTAGGGTCGAACCCATGCTGTGTAAGGTTTTAGAAAACCAGACTTCATATTAAAGAGTTTGAAATTATTTTTATCTAAGGATGTTTAAAGTTCAAATGCGTATTAAGATTGTAAAGTTAAAACAAAAAAGGCAAGAAAAGCAACATATGAAATATAACCCCGAAGGGTAACAAGTTTAGATATGAATAAAGTTCAAAAAGAAGATATACAAAAAGTTAGGCCTTGGAAGGCTGAGATTCCTCAGAACCACTATCCGAAGTCTCTTCGGAAGTCTCAGTCGTTCCTTCGGACGTCTCGGTTGTCCCCTCCGAAGTCCCTGTAGAAGTTCCCTCTACAGGAGATGCTGGCTGTTGAGGCGCTGCTTTTGGAGGCTCTTCCACCCTGGCCTTCTTAGCGACAGGCTCAAACTCCTCTTCGGAAGAATCTTCCTCCTCTCCGTCCTTGATCATAACAGCAAGCTTCTCAGTAACACCTCCAAGCTCTGGAACCCGCACAGGGCAAGGAAAGGGGGACTGCTCAAGGACCTCTGGAAACTCATCCTGGATGGCCTCCACAGCAGCATCCCAGCCCTCTTTATAGCTAACTGGGTGAAGAAGGGCATCATGCTCCACCATCAAGTCCTTGAATTCTTGGGTGTCCATCCAGCCATCAAAGGCTTTGTCCTTCTGCGCCTTCAGAATGACATTTTCGGCCCGGGCCGTCTCCAGGTCAGAAGTGGAAGAGGCCAGTTGAGCTTCAAGGGCCTCTATTTTTTGGTTGGCCTCCTCCAACTTCTTGTTGGCATCTTCCAGGCCAACCTTCCAAGCCTTAGCTTGGTGAATTGCCCCTTGGAAATGGGCGTTAGCCTGCAAGAGAAACAACGAAAGTTTAGAAAAGAAACATGGAAAGATAAGTACGAAGGGCATAAGTTAAGGACGTACCGTCGCCAGAGCCTGGGCTCCAAATAGCTCATTCCTCTCTAAGTCCTGTTGAAGGACAAAATCTTGATAATCCACCGGGGAGATGGAATGCTTAGACCATTCCTTGGACAGCGCCGTGCTGCCCACAATTGAGTCCTTGCCCCGGATCCCCCAAGCAGGTTGAAAATAGGCCCCTGGCCTCTGCTTGGTGCGCAGAACTTGGCTGGGGCCTTCCTCATCTGGCTCCGTTGCCTGAAGAAGGAACTCGGGGAAGCGGTCACCCAGTCGAGGGTCTTTAAAGATCTTCCCGGCCCTCTTCATCCTGGTTGTCTCCAGGTCCTTCGGCTTGGTAGCCTCCTCAATCTTCTCAGCCACTGCAACAAACAAAGTCAGTTGAAAACCAATGAAATAAAAGTGGAGGAAATAAAGGAGGTAAGAAAGGGGAACTTACTTTTCTTATGAACGGGCGAAAGGCCGCGTTCTACCAGGACGGTCTCCCGGATAAGGTCCCAAGAATGGGAAGTACCGTTGTCTTGCGTAAGGAGGTTGAAACCTCTAGCCTCCTCCTAAGACAAAGTTATGTCATTTGGGCTCCCGTCCACGGCCAGCCCAAAGGATGATCGAAACAGGGAGCCCCAATCTCCACCTTCCCAAATAACAAACAAAAAATCTTTCTTCCACCCCAAGTTGTTATCAGGGATGGACTTCCCATTCACGATATGGGGGATAGTGGGGCGCTGGTTGATAGAAACCCAACCCGGACTTTTATCAGGGCTGTTTTTGAACTGAAAAATCTTCCTGAAGACAGCAACAGATGTGGGGATGTTGTGCTTGGCGCATTGCGACAGATAGCACAGAATCAACCTCCAGGAATTAGGGGGAAGTTGGCAAGGGCTGATGCCCACATCAGCCAGTAGCAAAGGAATGAATGGATGAAAAGGGAGTCTAATACCTGCCCTTAGAGTATCCCTATAGACGCATAGCGCGTCCTTCTTCCACTGACAGGCCCTATCGGCCGGACCTGCAAGAACCAGCTTAAAAGGTTCCTTGATTCTGAAGCAGCTGATCAACTTTTCCAGCTCCTTGGGATCCCGTAAGGCGCTGATATGATCGTGTGTGTCCAGATGCGCATCAGATGGGTACTCGTCCCCTCGAGTGTTGATCATGTCGATTAAGGAAGTATACCTCGATCGAATAGGAAAATCGTTGGACTTTCTAGCCACGTTCATCTTGGCCAAGCGAGTCATTCTTTTGTCAGCCATCTGAAAAAAGTAAGGGGCATGTAAATAGGCTATCTTAAAATGGCACATAATGGAAAAATAGACACGAAAAGCAAATGGAGGAATCTTACCTGAAGAAGCGCTCCTGAAAAAGGCTTTGAGCTCCGACTTGCTGTTATTTCTCTGAGAATCTTAGCAGGAAGAGAAAGAAGAAAACTAAGAAATGAGAAAGTGAGGAGTAATAGCCTTTCCTCATTCCTTTATATAAGAGGAAAAGGAAGCTGAAGGGACGAAAAGCCCATTGAGAACAAAGGCCCATAAGAAAAGGCCCAGAAAAAGGAATATTCCAGAATATTCCTAGGAATTCTAGAGCATTCTAAACAGGGTGTATTAAGCCCAGTAATATTTGGTAAAGCCCAATAAAGAAGCCCAGTAATATTTGGTAAAGCCCAATAATGAGGCCCAGTAATATTGAAAAGCCCAATAAAGAGGCCCAGTAATATTTGAAAAGCCCAATAAAGAGGCCCAGTAATATTTGAAAAGCCCAATAGAAAAAGCCAGGCCCAAATCCAATTAGGATTTGGAAAATTCAATTTTAGCCCTAAAAGATGTAAGGACCAATGGAGAAGGCTAGAAAGAGACCAGAATCCAGGTCGAGATCCAGGTCGTGAATCCTGCCCGAAATCTTTCGAGCAGACTCCCGAAAATAACGGGCAAAAAAGACCAGGATTCAGGTCGAAATCCAGGTCGTGATCCCTGCCCGAAATTTTTCGACTAGGCTCACGAAAACAACGGAAAAAATAGGATTAAATTGAAGTCAAAATTTCGACCAGGAATGAGGTCGAATTAGCCAAGCATCTTTCAGGAATAAAGATTAAAAACCCAGGTCAAATTTCGACTAGGATCCTGGTCGAAATCTAGGTCGTGGATACTAGTCGAAATCCTTCGACCAGGAATCAAGAAAACCAAAGAATTTTTGACCAGGATTCAGGTCGCAATTTTGACTAGAATCCTGGTCGAAATCCTAGTCGATGGGCTCAAGATCAGAAGCTAAAAGTGGGAATTGACGACCTAGATCCAGGTCGAAATTTCGACGAGGATCCTGGTCAAAATCTAGGTCGTGAATCCTAGTCAAAATCCTTCGACCAGGATGACAAGGCTGACCCCTATTTTCGACTAGGATCCAGGTCGAAATTTCGACTAGGATCCTGGTTGAAAAAAGGGCTGGAAATCTGGAAAATCCCAGAAAATTAGGGAAAAATCCCAGAAAATTAGGGAAAATCCCAGAAAATTAGGAAAAAATCCCAGAAAATTAGGGCAAATCCCAGAAAATTAGGGAAAAATCCCAGAAAATTAGGGAAAATCCCAGAAAATTAGGGAAAAATCCAGAAAATTAGGGAAAAATCCTGGAAATAAGGGAAAAAATTCCTGGAAATTAAGATAATTCCTGAATAAAAGGAAAATTCATTGTAAATGTGTAGGTCGCTCCACACTTTACAGAAAAACGAAACCCTGTAAGGGAACGAATAGACTTAACTTCTGCGAAACCTAATCAATGTTTCCCAAAAGTTTGGGGGCAAATGATAGGGATAAATAAATTATGATTGTATAATTAAATACTGCATTAATTGTACAAGCTGTAGACTGCTAGGCCCAATAAAAAGATATATGATACTCAGACCAGAAAGGTTAAGCCTGATGGACCAGATCAGGCCTGATGGAATAAAAAAGGCCCAAAAGCCCTGATTATTAATTAATTTCGTAATTAATTATTAAGGGAAAAATCAGATGTTGAGAAGAGTCCCGATAAGGATATAAATCCTTAGAGATTAGCCTCAAGGGGACCTAAAAGGATAAGGAATCAGTTTCCTACTATCTAGGACTCCAAAGTCCATTCTAATTATGAGACTTGCCCACCAAGTCTCCTATACCAAGTCCAATTCAAGGACTCCCAACATCTATATAAGGGGCCTCACCCCACAAATCAGAACTACGTTTTTTGGCTTGATTCTCTAATTCACAGAGATACGTAGGCATCTCGTAAAGGCAGATCGAGCCACGAAACACGAGAGCAGCCATTAAAGGCCTTGAGCTCCCGAATCTTAGTAATAAATACATCAAATAATAACCTTAGTTTTTTATCCATAACAGCGTCAAATGGCTAGTAGCCAGCTCGTATGTGTATGCGAGTAGTCTAGGGTTGAGCAGGATGGAGCGAAACGCACTTGCTCAGAAATTTTGAAAAAAAAAAATATATATAGAAAAAAAAAGTGTTAATGCATAATTGATCACGAGTGGGCTCTTTGGTATTCGAATTATTAAGTTCTTAGGGGACTTGTGCCTAGTGACCTAAGGCTTTTATAGTCTGGGATCCGCTAACCTAACGCTCGCTACATGGATACCATTATATAAATCTTTTGTGGACCTCACGCATTGCACGGTTAAATAAGCATTTGTTGTTATAAATAAAAAGCATGATTCCGTAATAAGCTCCAGGATTCTTGAAGTGTTATAAGTCACTTTGTGCCTAAAATTTTTATTCTTTGTATAATCATGCGATTTCCTGGATGATAGTTGAGTCATGATAATTAATCTAGTTGCGAAGCATATCTGTTAAGCATCTGCACACACCACGATTGATCTTTATTCGCCTAATTGCATTTGTTGAGATGTCGTGAGTTGGTTGGTTTGGTCATAGTAAGGGGGATCGCTGCATTTCATATAGATTGCATTCATGCATGTTTTTAGTTTGTTTTTGAGTCTGTGACGCTTGAGGACAATCATCGATTTAAGTTTGGGGGTGTGATAACTGGCATTTTATACCACTTAAAACGTCTTATAATAGCTTAAATTGGTGTCTTGAAATCAAGTATTTTTTGTATTTGATGCGTTTTTCTAGTGTTTGTGCATTTCAGGGTATTAGTTGCATTTCGGGGGAGAATTCATCAATAATAGGCTTTGGCATGTGTTTAGCATTGCAAGTGGGAAGAGAGGAGCAGATTACAGCGAAGAAACGGAGCAAACAGATCATTTTTCCAGAAGGGATCTGAGCGCCCGCTCAGCTATGCTGAGCGGCCGTGCAGGAAGCTGAGTGCCCGCTCAGCTATGCTGAGCGGCTGTAACACCCCCAGATCCGGGGTCGGGGATCCGGGTCGTCACGGTCTTTCTTTCCACAATATCACTTCACTTAATTAATAATAATAACCTTATGCAGTGAGCCCACACTAACACACACTACAACCCGTTATAGTCTCAGAGATGAAATTGAAATAAGTACAAGTCTTTGAATCCACCATTTAACAGTTATTACAACCCAAAATGATTACTTGATAAATTTACAGTTAATTGCCATTATCTGCCACAAGTTATAATTATACATAATTTGATTCTCAAAAGTAGATGGTCTGAACTACATTAGATCTACCTCTGCAGTTATAGCAGCTACAACATCATCGGGAAGACGCGGGACGCTTCCTACGCGCTTGTGCTGGGTCTGCTGGAGTCTGGCCATCTCTCCTAACTGTTGTTGTGTGATGAAGAAATAAAGCAAGAGTGAGCCTTACAGCTCGCAAGATAATACATAGTGATAACAATAATATAAGTATCTAAATGGATACTTACTAGAATCTTTATCATGCGTAAGATAATTACTTACTAGATATAAGTAAAAACAAGGAATAAAGTTACCAATACTTCACCACACTTATATCATTTATAAAGCTACTTGAACTACCACCGTTCAAAGTATTATAAGCTTTTTAAAAAAAACAAACATACTATAAATGAGACCACAAGTTAAGACTTGAATAGATTCAATCTTTGAAATATTATTGAATGAAATAAAGTTACGAGATACTTTATTTAGTCCCGATATATATATATCCACATATATATCTCTTAAACATTTCCTGGAACCTCTGTTATGTAAAGTATGAACAGAGTTTGAAACATCCAATGAATTTTGGAAAGGAAAAGAATTTTGGCATAAACCAGATATCTTGCTGATCAGGAAGAGATACCAATAAGTAACCTTTTCTACTGTAGATGGATGAATTCCTCACCGGTCATCACCCTGGCCGCATTAGGACCTCGCACTAGACCGTTACCCGGCCACTCACGCGTTGATGGACTGCCACCCAGCCACTTACACATTCATAGACCGTACCCCGGCCTGTAGCTTATGCCGACTCAATCAGATGGACTTACTTCCCGAACATTGGGCAAGTAATCAAATTGTTTTCTCAAAACAACAACCATGTTGCGAATATAAAATACACCACAGAGCCGGATCCCCAAGATTTTGAGCGAATATTCAAGTCTCCTTCGAAAGGGAGATCTTAAATCGGAAAACGAGTTTTGGGATCCGCTCTAACTTTTAAAATCATTTTGAAGACTCGAAAACATTTTTAAGAATGTTTGGAGTAAAGCTGATTTAATGAAATAAATCAGTCCCGATATATTAGAAAATATCTGAATATTATTATTTAAATAATATTCCCATAAAGAATAATCTTTATAAAAATAATTGAAGTAGAAGTTTTAAAACTTAAACTTGAAACGAGTATTAAATAACCAAAGATACACTTATATGAAAGTATTATCTTTATTTGAATAATCGAAAATAAGTTTGATTATTAACACCTTATTCTTTAATAAAATAAAGAATATATTTCAGTAATAAGCGGAGTCATAATACCTCGAATGAATATTATAAATAATATTCATTAAATAAAATAAAGGAGTCATACATCCTCAAATGAATATTCAAATAATATTCAATTAATAAAATAAAAGGAGTCATAAGCCCTCGAATGAATATTCAAGATAATATTCATTAATAAAATAAAGTTATCGAATAAACCTTATTCGATTAATAGTTTTGAAAACTATAACCATATATATATATAAATATATATATAAAATCTACTCGGGATCCTCGACTCCCGGTTTTAGAAAATGTTTTCACCTTTGAGTCCCTATACTAAGGGTATACGCAAATACCGCTTATCTCTAGCATAGGTATTATGCAACGAATAAGCATTTGAACCAACAGATATATAAATCAAGAATACGAAACAGGCATGCATATGTACCACATCACATGCTACAATATATCGCAAGAATTTGCTAATAACAAATATGCATTTATCACAAGATCATGCATATATACATATACATCACAACAACAGTATAACGGGTAGAAAACTTGCCTGAGCGACTTGGGGTGATAAAAGGCTCGGGACGAGTCTGGTAACCTATAAACAACAAGTAAGTTGGGATTAAACCAAAATCACTTGTAAATCTATACTTTAACTAACTTAGACTCTAACGCTTGTTTTGCGCTCACTGATTCGCTTAAGTCACTCGGGTACCCTCGGCTCCACCATTTTTAATAATTTAACCTTTACGAGTTTTAAAGCGATTCCTTCGCGAGTGTCTTACCAACTGCCTAACACACTTACCATAAATGTTTCATACATTAATTAACCTTTATTGGTCTTTAACCTATGTTTCAAAGTAAGGCGAGGGGAAAAGTTTCGTTCGCGAAATGCCGTTACTTGAAACGGTCGTTTCTCCTAAACCGTGCATCGGAATCGAACGAACTGCATATCAAAACGAAGCTCGTAACATGAGCTATCTAGAAATGGCAATGGTCATAATCTAGAAGGGGGTTATCGGGTCCTAATGTTATGCACAAAAACAGTCTAAGGAAAATCGGACGTTACGACGGCTATGTTTACGCGATTTCCAATATTTTAAACCATTCAAAACCATTCCAAATCAACCTCAAATCCAACATACAACCAACATCCATCCTTATCACATCATAACAACCCCAACCAATTCAATTTAATCATTCATACTTATGCCTAAGCTTAACTTTAATCATACTTAAGTTCTTTTAATCAAAACCACAACATTTACCATTCCATTTCACTACCATTTCAAATCCCAAACTCTAATCACAACAACAAGCTACAATATCATCCTACTAATCAAAATCATCTTATAATATATAGGAATCTAGGGTTTGGAAATGGTATACCTTCCTTGAAGTGGTGGGAGGAGCTAGGAAGCCTTAAGAAGCTTTGAGAAGTCTTAGGAAAGCTTGGATCTTCAAGGAAAACAAGAAAAACTTCAAGTTAAAAACTTGAAAACACTATTCATAGTCTTCTTCTTTGATTAAATGAAGAAGATTGAGAAGTAATTAATGGCTTAAACTCATGATATAGCCCTAACTAAGCATGAAGATGATTAGGGAATTTACTCACCAATTTAGGAACCTTGGATCTTGAATTTTTGAAATTTTCTTGCCTTATGAATAGTGAAAAGCCGAGAGCAAAGATGAACAAGGCCTTGGTTTCTTTTTGATTTTGATCAAGAATGAATTTGCTTGGCTTGGTTGATTTGTTTTTGTGTTTGATTTAGTCAATTACCTTCTTGCCCTTGAATTTGTGTGGTTACAAAGCCACCACACCTCCTTCCTTCCCATGTCATGCTTGTGTCAGGTGGTGATGTCATCTTTCCCTCCTTGTCCCCTTTCTATTGGTTGGATGACATCATTCCCACTAATCCCTTTGATTAACTTCCTAATCGTTTGCCTAATGACCGCTGATCTGTTATACGGTTCGCTTAACTTTCGTTCTCGTTTATCGTTTGAAGGATCATACCCGGGATCTTATTACTTAGGTTCCCTTAACCTTTCTCAATACATTATATTCCTTTTTATGATCCTCTATTATAATCCTTTAATTTAAATTCTTTTTATCCTGTTACCTTATACTCAATTCTCTCCGTATCTTGTGGATTTCCGGGAAAAACCAAAGTGTTCGGAATTGGATTCTGACGATCTTTACATACACTTATATACTACATAGAGTACTAATAATATCCCAGAATATCCATAACAGAACCCCTACATAGTGTGGCGTGAAAAGTTTTCTCATTCAGCTAAAACACTATTCACAAGGGTTACAAAAAGTTGAAAATTTTGGGGTTATTACAGTCTCCCCTCCTTAAAAGGATTCCGTCCCGGAATCAAACAGAAAACAAATGGGGGTACTTTTCTAGCATTGTGCTCTCTAGTTCCCAAGTTGATTCTTCCACGTTATGATTCTGCCATAGTACTCTGACTAGCTTGATCACTTTGTTCCGAAGCACCTGCTCCTTCTTATCCATAATCCTTACTGGCTTCTCCACGTAAGTTAGATCTGGCTGCATATCCACCTGCTCGTACTCCACTATGTGTCTGGCATCCCGATGATACCTCCTTAGCATTGACAAATGGAACACATTATGAACTTGTTGCAAATTAGGGGGTAGGGCTAGCTCGTAAGCTAACTTTCCAATCCGTCTTAATATCTCAAAAGGTCCAATGTATCTTGGGCTTAGTTTTCCTTTCTTTCCGAACCTCATTAATCCCTTCCAAGGGGATACTTTCAACAGTACTAAGTCCCCTACTTCATATTCCTTGTCCTTTCGGGCTAGGTCTGCATATTTCTTCTGTCTATCTTGGGCTGCTACAAGTCGCCCTCTGATAAGATCCACTATATCTTTGGTCCTTTGGACCACTTCGGGTCCGAGCATCTTCCGCTCTCCTACTTCATCCCAGTATAAGGGAGATCGACACCTTCTTCCGTACAGGGCCTCATAAGGCGGCATTCCGATGCTAGCATGAAAGCTATTGTTATAAGAAAACTCGATCAACGACAAGTGATCATCCCAACTTCCTTTAAGGTCTATTGCACAGACTCTCAACATATCCTCTAGTGTCTGGATGGTCCTTTCACTCTGTCCATCCGTCTGGGGATGGTACACGGTACTCATATTTAACTTGGTCCCCGCACATTCCTGAAAGCTCCTCCAAAATCTGGAGTTGAACCCGGGGTCTCGGTCTGAGACAATGGACGCTGGGACTCCATGTCGCGTCACTATTTCCTTAAGGTAAATGTCCACCAGTCTATCAACTGTGTATCTCTCATTGATAGGAATGAAATGAGCTGACTTTGTCAGTCGGTCTATAATTACCCAAATGGCGTCGTGATTGGCTTTCGTCTTTGGCAAGCCTACAACAAAATCCATCGCTATCTGTTACCATTTCCATTCGGGAATCTCCAGGGGTCGCAAAAGTCCACTGGGTCTCTGGTGCTCTGCCTTTACTCTTTGGCAAGTCAAACACTTGTTTACCCATTCTGCTACGTCCCTCTTCATGTTGGGCCACCAGTAATATTCCTTTAAATCCCTATACATCTTGGTACTTCCCGGGTGAATGGAATACCTTGAACTATGGCTTTCATCCAAAATCTCATCTTTAAGTTCTTGAACATTCGGAACCCAAATTCGGTAGGAGTACCTCATTATCCCTTTATCATCTTTCTCGGTATGGATCTCCTCTCCAGTCATTGACTCCCTGCCTTCATTCATTATTTTCTCCTGGCACAATCTGATCTTTTCCAATAACTCTGGCTGCATTGAGATCTTAAAAAGCTTTTCAGTTCCGGTTCCGATTACCTTTACTTCTATTTCCATTCTCTCAAAATCCCTTATCAACTCTTCCGAAGTCGTTATCATTCTGAGTCTTTCCTTTCTACTAAGGGCATCAGCCACCACATTGGCTTTCCCTGGATGATAGAGAATCTCACAATCATAGTCCTTGATTAGTTCTAACCATCTCCTCTGGCGCATGTTGAGCTCTTTCTGCGTAAATATGTATTTGAGGCTCTTATGGTCTGTGAAAATCTCTCACTTCTCTCCATACAAGTAGTGCCTCCAAATTTTTAAAGCAAATACTATTGCCGCGAGCTCAAGGTCATGAGTAGGATATCTAACCTCGTATTCCTTCAGTTGTCTCGACGCATACGCAATAACTTTACCGTGCTGCATAAGCACACATCCTAATCCTTTGTGCGACGCGTCACTATATATCACAAAATCTCCTTTTCCGTCCGGCAATGCCAATACCGGAGCCGTTATCAACCTTTTCTTTAATTCCTGAAAACTGTTCTCGCATTTCTCCATCCATTCAAACTTCTCTGTCTTACGAGTAAGTCGTGTCAAAGGGGCTGCGATCTTCGCAAATTCCTGAACAAATCTACGATAGTAGCCGGCCAATCCTATGAAACTCCTTACCTCTGTGGGTGTGGTTGGCCTTTCCCAATTTGAGACCGCCTCTATCTTGGAGGGGTCGACCAATACTCCTTCTTTATTGATCACATGTCCTAAAAACTGTACTTCATTCCGCCAGAATTCACACTTCGAGAATTTGACATATAACTGCTCCTCTCTGAGTATTCCTAGAGCTATTCTCAAATGCTCTGCATGTTCTGCCTCAGTCCTTGAGTAGATCAAAATATCATCGATAAAAACTATCACACACTTGTCCAAGTACTTCTTAAATACTCTATTCATTAAATCCATGAAAGCCGCTGGGGCGTTGGTTAATCCAAAGGACATTACCAAGAACTCATAATGCCCATACCTGGTACGGAACGCTATCTTGGAAATATCTTCGGGTTTAATCTTTAGTTGGTGATATCCAGTTCTCAGGTCGATCTTGGAAAAATAAACAGCATCCTTTAGCTGGTCGAACAGATCGTCTATTCTAGGTAATGGGTACCTGTTCTTTATGGTTAGCTTGTTCAACTCTCAATAGTCTATGCACAGCCTCATGCTCCCATCTTTCTTCTTAACAAATAAAACTGGTGCTCCCCATGGAGACACACGGGGTCTTATCATACCCTTATCCAAGAGTTCCTGCAATTGGATAGCTAATTCCTTCATTTCTAACGGGGCTAACCGGTAAGGTGCTTTTGAAACTGGCGCCGTCCCTGGGGCCAACTCAATAGCAAATTCAATCACTCTATCGGGTGGTAATCCCGGAAGGTCTTGTGGGAATACATCTTCAAATTCGTTGACTACTGGAATATCTTGTAAGTTGGGCACCTCATTCTGCGTGTCCACCACATAGGCTAGGTAAGCCTCACTTCCTTTTCGTAGCATCCTTTTGGCCTGGGCCATGGTCAAAAATTTCTGCGCCTGCCTCTTTCCTCTAATTATAACTTCTTTCTTCCCGGGGATATTTAACTTAACTTTCTTCCCTTTACAGTCTATCTGAGCATCGTTGCTAGATAGCCAGTCCATTCCCAAAATCACATCAAACTCCCCTAATTTAAAAGGAATCAGATCACCACTGAAAGATTGCTCCCCTATGCCTATCTCACAGGCGGGGTGAATCTGGTTAACAGGAATAATTTCATGATTGGCTATTTCTACTTGTAAGGGTTCTATCAAGGGTTCAGCCTTAAGTCTTAACTTACGCGCAAGGTCCTTTGATATAAAAGATTTAGTTGCTCCCGAATCAAATAAAACATTTGCACTGACTGAATTTAGAGAAAGGGTACCTGCTATCACATCTAAATCTTTCATAGCATCCTGGACTGTCATGTTGAAAGTCCTCGCAGTAGGTGGCTTATTAGAAGCAGCCCTGCTTGCTCCCGAAGCTGCTGGTTTGTTCATTGGGCATTCCCTCTTCCAATGACCCGGGCGTCCACACAGATGATAATTGGTGGTTGGAACGACGGCAGGGGCTGACGAAGGGCATTTATTTGAGTAGTGGCCTTCCCGACCGCACTTAAAACATGTTACTGGCTTTTCTTTACACTCCCCAGTGTGATTCCTTCCACATATGTTACAGGCTGGCAATGGGGGTCGAGACTGGTTGGAATAGGACATTCTTGGCTTCTGGCCGTCCTGGCTCACACTCACACTCATTGGCCGCTTAAACCCAGTGTTCTTTCCCGATAGGGACACTGCTCCTCGATTAAATCTAGTTGGGAAGCTCCTTCCCGCGGAACCTCCACCCATGCTCATACTTTTCCTCTTTATTCCTCTCTTCTCTCTTTCCTTCTGCATCTGTTCACTTCCAACTTCTACAATCGTTGCCTTTTGTACCAGAGTGGCATAGTCCGTAAGCTCAAGGATTGCCATCCTATTCTGAATCCACGGTTTCAGTCCCTGCTGAACCCTCCTAGCTTTCTTTTCCTCGGTGCTCACAAACTCCGGCACAAACCTTGATAACTGAGTAAATTTCGCTTCGTACTCTGCTACAGACAAGTTATTCTGCTTTAGCTCCAAGAACTTGAGCTCCATCTGGTTTTCCATAAACCTCGGGAAATACTTCCCCAGAAACAACTGACTAAATCTCTCCCAGGTTATAATAGCGTCTGTCTCCATATTTTTCTTGGCCTCCCACCAGTAGTTAGCTTCTCCTTTCAGAAGGTAGGTAGCAAATACAGTCTTCTGTGCCTCCTCGGTACTCAAAATCTCAAAAGATTTCTCCATTTCCTTTAACCATGCCCTTGCCTCAACTGGATCGGCTGATCCGTGGAACTCAGGGGGCTTAAGGGACTTAAAAGCCCTGAAAGAGTTTGCCACAACATTGTTATTTCCTTAAGGGGGTGGGTTGGGTTGACGTTCCAAATTCTGCCTTAGGAGTTGCATGAACTGGCCCATGGGATCCATGCCTGGGTTTGGTACTGGTTGCTCTACCTCGGTTTCTCCTTCTTCAGCCTCTATCTGAAATCCCTCAACATCATATGTTTCCTCTTCCTCTTCATACAGGGAGTCATCCTGTTCCACATAATCCTCATCTTCCTCTTCACTGTGTTCTTGGTTTCTATTGTCCTGATTATGGCTTCCCTGGTCCTCAGATCCAGGGTTCGCCCTAGTTCCAATCTTTCTTGGCGGCATGATTCTGATAATAATAAAAAAATTATTGGGAAAATTCAACGTTAGGTCACAATCATATACAACATTGTGCCTTGCACAGCTCTTATAATGGGGAGAACGTATATCACAATTTCATTATTTTAAGAAAGTTCTAGTACGAAGTGCAGTAATAATAATGATAAAAACAGTGATCCCGCCACTATGGAACTGAACCGAAGGGAAACAAATATATACATAATGCGAGAAATACATAGTTTGATCTGGTCAAAAGTACAACAGTGCTACAGTCATCTGTCCCAAAAGTGGTACACAAGAGTCTACCTGTCTAGTCAGAAAAAGGGATGCTATATACAAGTCAACTATCCCGGAAAATTGGCTCTTACTAAGGCCTCGGCTAACTAGACAACTAGACTATTCCATCATCAATCCTGAATCACACACCGGAGCGGGTCAGCTCCCAAACCCTTTCTATCGCACGACGGAAGATATAGTCGGCCTGCCGCCTGGAGATCCTACCATGCCTGTCCCCCTGGAGCGATCTGAGCCTCGCTCGGGATGTGAGCTCTATCCCCGTAAGCTCCCTCCTCAAGGATCGGGGTATAGAAGCCCTAGTCTCATAAGCTCGGGTACGCCTACCCGCCCTCTCTGCATCCAACTCCCTCCTGGCCTCATCTAGTCGGCCCTCGGCAACAGCCACTCGGGTCCTCAGAACATCCTGAACATATCCATGTGCTAACGAAGACTGCCTGTGGGCAGGGTCAAGAGGTGGTGAATCCGGAGCCGCTGAGGGTGCCTCCTCGGTCTGCCTAGGCTCGGAAGTATGGGTCTCTGAGCTGTCATCATCAGGAATCCAAGATAGTGGTGGAGGGGTAGGGGCTCTGACCACCGGAAGTGTGGGTAATGGGGTACCAGCATACACTACCATAGGTCCAACACGCTCCTCAGCTACTGGGACCTCATCCAGGTCCTCCTCATCTGGAATAGCAATAACCTCTGTCTCTGACTCCTCTGAGGGGTCCTCCTCATCTGAAATAGCAATGACCTCCGTCTCTGACTCCTCTGAGGGGTCCTCCTCATCCTCCTCTATCTCAGGCTCCTCCTGATCCTCAACATCTAGCAATGCCTCATCATGTTCACGCTCGAACATCTCAGGGTCCTCTATCTCAGGCGCCTACACATTAAACGAGCTAAGTTACTATCATGATACTTATAAGGGTTCCCGTAAGGGTTTTAACTGTCAGCACTACTTTAAGTAGTCCGACCATGAACTTGGCAAGAGTTCTTATTATCTTTGTGAGTTTGTTATTATATCGACGCATCATCTCTGAGGTTTATAACGCTTAGCTCAGATACCATTTCTGTAACACCCCCAGATCCGGGGTCGGGGATCCGGGTCGTCACGGTCTTTCTTTCCACAATATCACTTCACTTAATTAATAATAATAACCTTATGCAGTGACCCCACACTAACACACACTACAACCCGTTATAGTCTCAGAGATGAAATTGAAATAAGTACAAGTCTTTGAATCCACCATTTAACAGTTATTACAACCCAAAATGATTACTTGATAAATTTACAGTTAATTGCCATTATCTGCCACAAGTTATAATTATACATAATTTGATTCTTAAAAGTAGATGGTCTGAACTACATTAGATCTACCTCTGCAGCTATAGCAGCTACAATATCATCGGGAAGACGCGGGACGCTTCCCACGCGCTTGCGCTGGGTCTGCTGGAGTCTGGCCATCTCTCCTAACTGTTGTTGTGTGATGAAGAAATAAAGCAAGAGTGAGCCTTACAGCTCGCAAGATAATACATAGTGATAACAATAATATAAGTATCTAAATGGATACTTACTAGAATCTTTATCATGCGTAAGATAATTACTTACTAGATATAAGTAAAAACAAGGAATGAAGTTACCAATACTTCACCACACTTATATCATTTATAAAGCTACTTGAACTACCACCGTTCAAAGTATTATAAGCTTTTTAAAAAAAAACAAACATACTATAGATGAGACCACAAGTTAAGACTTGAATAGATTCAATCTTTGAAATATTATTGAATGAAATAAAGTTACGAGATACTTTATTTAGTCCCGATATATATATATCCACATATATATCTCTTAAACATTTCCTGGAACCTCTGTTATGTAAAGTATGAACAGAGTTTGAAACATCCAATGAATTTTGGAAAGGAAAAGAATTTTGGCATAAACCAGATATCTTGCTGATCAGGCAAAGATACCAATAAGTAACCTTTTCTACTGTAGATGGATGAATTCCTCACCGGTCATCACCCTGGCCGCATTAGGAACTCGCGCTAGACCGTTACCCGGCCACTCACGCGTTGATGGACTGCCACCCAGCCACTTACACATTCATAGACCGTACCCCGGCCTGTCGCTTATGCCGACTCAATCAGATGGACTTACTTCCCGAACATTGGGCAAGTAATCAAATTGTTTTCTCAAAACAACAACCATGTTACGAATATAAAATACACCACAGAGCCGGATCCCCAAGATTTTGAGCGAATATTCAAGTCTCCTTCGAAAGGGAGATCTTAAATCGGAAAACGAGTTTTGGGATCCGCTCTAACTTTTAAAATCATTTTGAAGACTCGAAAACATTTTTAAGAATGTTTGGAGTAAAGCTGATTTAATGAAATAAATCAGTCCCGATATATTAGAAAATATCTGAATATTATTATTTAAATAATATTCCCATAAAGAATAATCTTTATAAAAATAATTGAAGTAGAAGTTTTAAAACTTATACTTGAAACGAGTATTAAATAACCAAAGATACACTTATATGAAAGTATTATCTTTATTTGAATAATCAAAAATAAGTTTGATTATTAACACCTTATTTTTTAATAAAATAAAGAATATATTTCAGTTATAAGCGGAGTCATAATACCTCGAATGAATATTATAAATAATATTCATTAAATAAAATAAAGGAGTCATACATCCTCAAATGAATATTCAAATAATATTCAATTAATAAAATAAAAGGAGTCATAACCCCTCGAATGAATATTCAAGATAATATTCATTAATAAAATAAAGTTATCGAATAAACCTTATTCGATTAATAGTTTTGAAAACTATAACCATATATATATATAAATATATATATATATATATAAAATCTACTCGGGATCCTCGACTCCCGGTTTTAGAAAATGTTTTCACCTTTGGGTCCCTATACTAAGGGTATACGCAAATACCGCTTATCTCTAGCATAGGTATTATGCAACGAATAAGCATTTGAACCAACAGATATATAAATCAAGAATACGAAAGAGGCATGCATATGTACCATATCACATGCTACAATATATCACAAGAATTTGCTAATAACAAATATGCATTTATCACAAGATCATGCATATATACATATACATCACAACAACAGTATAACGGCTAGAAAACTTGCCTGAGCGACTTGGGGTGATAAAAGGCTCGGGACGAGTCTGGTAACCTATAAACAACAAGTAAGTTGGGATTAAACCAAAATCACTTGTAAATCTATACTTTAACTAACTTAGACTCTAACGCTTGTTTTGCGCTCACTGATTCGCTTAAGTCACTCGGATACCCTCGGCTCCACCATTTTTAATAATTTAACCTTTACGAGTTTTAAAGCGATTCCTTCGCGAGTGTCTTACGAACTGCCTAACACACTTACCATAAATGTTTCATACATTAATTAACCCTTATTGGTCTTTAACCTATGTTTCAAAGTAAGGCGAGTGGAAAAGTTTCGTTCGCGAAACGCCGTTACTTGAAACGGTCGTTTCTCCTAAACCGTACATCGGAATCGAACGAACTACATATCAAAACGAAGCTCGTAACATGAGCTATCTAGAAATGGCAATGGTCATAATCTAGTAGGGGGTTCTCGGGTCCTAATGTTATGCACAAAAACAGTCTAAAGAAAATCGGACGTTACGACGACTATGTTTACGCGATTTCCAATATTTTAAACCATTCAAAACCATTCCAAATCAACCTCAAATCCAACATACAACCAACATCCATCCTTATCACATCATAACAACCCCAACCAATTCAATTTAATCATTCATACTTATGCCTAAGCTTAACTTTAATCATACTTAAGTTCTTTTAATCAAAACCACAACATTTACCATTCCATTTCACTACCATTTCAAATCCCAAACTCTAATCATAACAACAAGCTATAATATCATCCTACTAATCAAAATCATCTTATAATATATAGGAATCTAGGGTTTGGAGATGGTATACCTTCCTTGAAGTGGTGGGAGGAGCTAGGAAGCCTTAAGAAGCTTTGAGAAGTCTTAGGAAAGCTTGGATCTTCAAGGAAAACAAGAAAAACTTCAAGTTAAAAACTTGAAAACACTATTCATAGTCTTCTTCTTTGATTAAATGAAGAAGATTGAGAAGGAATTAATGGCTTAAACTCATGATATAGCCCTAACTAAGCATGAAGATGATTAGGGAATTTACTCACCAATTTAGGAAGCTTGGATCTTGAATTTTTGAAATTTTCTTGCCTTATGAATAGTGAAAAGCCGAGAGCAAAGATGAACAAGGCCTTGGTTTCTTTTTGATTTTGATCAAGAATGAATTTGCTTGGCTTGGTTGATTTGTTTTTGTGTTTGATTTAGTCAATTACCTTCTTGCCCTTGAATTTGTGTGGTTACAAAGCCACCACACCTCCTTCCTTCCCATGTCATGCTTGTGTCAGGTGGTGATGTCATCTTTCCCTCCTTGTCCCCTTTCTATTGGTTGGATGACATCATTCCCACTAATCCCTTTGATTAACTTCCTAATCGTTTGCCTAATGACCGCTGATCTGTTATACGGTTCGCTTAACTTTCGTTCTCGTTTATCGTTTGAAGGATCATACCCGGGATCTTATTACTTAGGTTCCCTTAACCTTTCTCAATACATTATATTCCTTTTTATGATCCTCTATTATAATCCTTTAATTTAAATCCTTTTTATCCTGTTACGTTATACTCAATTCTCTCCGTATCTTGT
Organism: Apium graveolens; assembly: GCF_009905375.1. Lineage (NCBI taxonomy): Eukaryota > Viridiplantae > Streptophyta > Magnoliopsida > Apiales > Apiaceae > Apium > Apium graveolens. The sequence continues at coordinate 57,220,875 of NC_133655.1, forward strand.
GGATTTCCGGGAAAAACCAAAGTGTTCGGAATTGGATTCTGACGATCTTTACATACACTTATATACTACATAGAGTACTAATAATATCCCAGAATATCCATAACAGAACCCCTACATAGTGTGGCGTGAAAAGTTTTCTCATTCAGCTAAAACACTATTCACAAGGGTTACAAAAAGTTGAAAATTTTGGGGTTATTACAGCGGCCGCGCAGGGTCGTAATTTCAGATTTAATATTTTAGACTTCTAATTCTGTTTGGCTTCTAACTTCTGAGTAATCTGGGTTTTATGGGACTCCTATATAAGTAGATTTCAGAGACGTTTCACGTGTGTTGGATCGTTGTATTAATCAAGGAGCGAAGGAGATAAGGAAGAAGACCGTTTTAGCACATCGCAATGAAGAGGAAGCATATTTTCTTGTGATTCTTCATTTCGTTGTAACGTTGGATGCTAGTTTTCTTTGCTTTGAACCTATTTACTCTTGTGACGTACTCTGGTTTAATATAATTAGTTTAGTTATTATTCTTTTGTGTTTATTTATCATGTTTTCATATGAACCCATGATGACGATGAGTGCTAACATGGGCTAATCGTGATCATGGGGTCGTAACGGATTTAATATGTACTTCTTTAGTTAGTTGTTTAATACCTTAGTGTGTGATGATTGTATGATATCTAGTATTGGTTGTACGTATTCGTCTTATGTGCGTCGCAAAAATATAAGATAGGGTGTTAATCTCTTGTGAAGCGATGATGGATCTCGAGATTTAGAACTTGCCATGCTAGCATAGGTTCATGTACAAGTCTGCATGATTAGTCGGTAACTCTAACCGTTTTATTCGCCCTGTGTAATCGAAAGGAATAACTTGTTCTTAAATCATTATGTTGTCAATTTCTGTAGACATATAGGGACTCAACATAATTGATGCCTATTCAACTTCTATCTTAATTGTGGATATTTGGTAGAATGGTATTAGTACAATGAAAGTTGGCTTTTATCAGTTTCATGTTTTTCGATTAATATCATTGTTGTTGCATGCTAAGGGTAATAACAATTACTACTGAAGGAAGTGGTAATGAAGTTGTGATCTCATGAGTGTTTTAATATTGTTAATTCTAAGTGTTAATTAAGTGTTTAATTCTAGTAGTTAATTATAGTTCATAATTAGTTAATAAAATCTAAGTGTTATTTTCTTAACATTGAGAAGTAATCATACATTGGTGAGTGAGTTTAATTGAACATAATTAGTCTGAGTCTCTGTGGGAACGAACTAGAAAGTATTTTATATTACTTGTGAACGCGTATAATTGCGTGAATATTAGCGCGTGTTTTCGCCTTAACATCTAGCTCCATGAAGCTGCACCACAATCACATCTTGAAGAGTTCAGGGTAGATCAGTTTGTAGGCCTAGCACAAATTTCTCAACAATTGCTGACCTCTGACATGTCTAACCAGGACTACCAGGAAATCATGCTCTCCTATCAATCAGATGTCCAAGAACAACAAGACAAAATTGTTAATGAAGCTGAACAGGATGGCAACTGTGATGCTTAGCTATACAAGGACTATAGTCTGGAAATGTAGGATGTGTTAGCTAAGTTCAGGGAAGATTACTTGACAATTCTGGGCAGCAATTCCAAGGCACTGACACCTAGTCAAGTCTATGATGCATTCAATGAAGTTTCAAAAGCTCAACTCAAAGCTTTCCATCTCTTTAGAAAAGCACTAGAACTGAGATTGACTGGTCATGAAGACAGAATCAGGAAGATGGTAAGGGAAAAGATGGATGAAATCATTCCCTCTCAAACTGAGATCAAAAAGCAATTCAAAACCTTCTCAGAACAAATGTCTAGGTATGATCTCAGTGGGATTGATAAGAGTGTGAATCAACTCAAGGACTCTTTTGTAGCCTTGCACAATCAAGTTCAAAATCATATCACAAATTCCAATGAAACAAGGTTGAAGTTTGATTAGATGCACACTATAAGATACACTCCTTCTCCTTTGGTCATGGATGAGATTCAAAAATTTGTGCAAGCTAACTTTGGCCAATCTATGGAAACTTCTACTCCAAGCTCTTCCTCCTCAGACATTCAAGCATTCCAGGGTCAAGTAGCTTCTTTGGCAACCTCAAATGCTTCTCTCAATGCACAAGTTCAGGCCTTGACTTCTCTAGTAAAAAGTCAACAAACTGACATCCAGACCCTGGTGGACTCTCACAAGCATCTCTAAATGTAAAAATTAGTTGCTTTGGGAGCCATCATGGGAAAGATCAACATTGCACTGCCTGCCTTACCTGAAGAGATCAGACCAGAAATTCCAACTCCCCTGCACATGCCTGTTTCCAAGACTAACGGGGAGATTGAGGCTAAGATTGCACAATCCAGGGATGCTGGGGCACAATCTAAAAAGCCTGTTCAGATAGGGCAAAGCTCAAATACTCAAGACTCTCAAGTTGATGTTGGTAAAGAAAGACTACTGAGCGCTGCAGAAGGACATAGTCAAGATCAGGATTTCAAAGATCTTCTTGCAGCCCTAAGAGTGTCTCTTCAACACAACTACATGAACTGCAAGAAAGCCCTATGCAAGAATATCAACTTTGTAAGAGCAGTGGTGGTGAAGATTGACAACTTTCTAGAGAAGAGGATTGTGATGAATATCAATGATGGTGGGGTAGACAGATGTCTTCAGGTTACTTTGGAATATCTTCAGACACTGAGAGCATCTGAATTGGATGTTATGATCGATAAAGTCCACCAAGTAATTCCTGAAGACACTCAACTTTTACATGAGTTTAAAAAGGCACAAGTAGCTACTTTTCCAGAAGCCTATCTATCTCCACATAAGGGAATTGTTTATGTTTGCCCTTCCACCAAGCAAGCCAAGCATCTCTATATTCTTAAGCATTATGTCAGATCAAACTTAAGGCTGCTCATGACTCTACAATCTGATTTGAAGATCAAGAAGAGCAAGACAGATGAGGATGTGGAGATGATCAAGATCTTGGAAAGATACCTTGTAGATTATAAGAATATGTTGCCAGCTACTAAGTACAATCTAAGGAAAGATGAGGATGATGATGAGCAGAAAGATGATCAAAAACCTTCTGGCTCAAATCCAAGTCAATCCAAGGCAACTAGCAGCAAGGACAAGAAGTAGGAAGAGAAGAAGATTGATGAAAAGAAGAAGGGCAGTGAAAGGAGAACTAAAAAGGCACATGATGGCTCAGAACCACAGCAATCCCTAAAAATCCAAACACAACTGGCGCAAACCTCAGCTCAACCTATAACATCAACTATCTCAAACATCAAACCACCTCAAACCTCAAAGCTTAAATTTCTATACTAACAAACAGCCAACTCTTTCCTAAAAATTCCAATGACCACAAGCCAGACAAATCTCAAAAAAATGACAACCCTGCCTTTAGCCAAACCCTCACTAAAAATCAAGCATAAATCTGTTGGGAGAAAGCCTAAGAAAGTCAAGTCTACAAAGAAAGGGCCATCTGGAACTGTTTTAAGGAGTCTGACTTTCTACCTCTAAATTGGTGCACCTCAGATGAAGATTATTTCCAACATCTAGCTGCAGAAATAGTTAAAGTTTGGGTTGTATCCCTGAGAGAAGTTAGAATCTATTTTGAAGATGAGTCCTTCACTTTTCTTGGCAATGACTTAATGGATTCTCTGTCTCCCACAAAAATTAAAAGAGTGATAAGTTCGCTAAAGGACAAGAATATTGCTACAAGGGCATGGAGATCAGTTCTGGATGAATGGTTGATTGAAAGGGAGGAAACAAAGAAAAGAAATGAAGCTGAAGCTGAAGAGAGAAGGAGGAAGTATGATGAAGAAATAGAGATGTACATAAAAAGATCAGAAGAGCTTAAGGCAAAAGGAATTAGCAGGATCTCTAAAGATGGAAAATTTCTAAACATTAAAGCTGGTGGATTCTCAATATTTAGAATAGATTTGATAGACAGTGGTTATCCCAAGGTAGCAAGACAAAAACTTGTAGAAGCTCTAAGTGATACACCTATTATAGAAGAACTGGAAATTCTTTATCACTTGAAAGATGTTCTTGGAAAAGAAGCAGGTACAAAAACTGTCTTTACCTGATACTTGTAACCATTTAACCTTGTAAATCTTATGTTGTACAAAAGTTGTAATTCTAACAAGCTTTGTGTATTAATTTTATTTTCCATCAATTTTAAACTTGGGGTTAGTCCTGTTAACAGGAAGGAATTTGTGTTAAGCAATCTTCTCACAAATTGGGGGAGATTATTGTACAAGACATGCCTGTACTTTAACAATACTAAGACAATTTGTCAACCCTAAGTAAATTGTATTGTTATATTAATTTGTATTTTGTAATTGTAACACTTAAAGTCTGTAAAAATGTCAAAGGAGCAGACTGGAGTCTTTTTGTATAAATAGTGTTAATCCTAAGAATTCTATCTGGAAGAAGATCAAGAAGATCATGCCTCAGAAGAATTATGAAGAAGCTTGGAGTTGAATAAATCTGTTTTAGAAAAAATATTCTAAGTCAAGATCTCTACAAGTCACAGATTTAGTTTTATAGAGAAGTCATTCGAGAACTCTAGAATGACTTATAGAGAACTCAGGAAAGCTTATAGAGAACTCAGAGATATCGACAAGCCAAATTGAAGATATGAAGATTGGAGATATCGACAAGTCATTTCTTCACTATAGAACTCAGAGTTATCGACAAGTCAACATTCATTAGAGAACTCTGAGTTATTGATAAGTCAAATTCCACTAGAGAACTCAGAGATATCAATAAGTCAAAATTCACTAGAGAACTCTGAGATATTGATAAGTCAAATTTGACTAGAGATCTCTGAGATATCGAAAAGTCAAGAAGCCACTAGAGAACTTAGAGTTATCGATAAGTCAAAGTGAAGATATGAAGATTAGAGATCTCGACAAGTCAAATTCTCTTATAGAGAACTTGAGATCTCTACAAGCCAAATTAACTATAGAGTACTAGAGATCTCGATAAGCCAATATACTTATCGAGATGTCAATCTCTATATAGATCAAACTGGAGATCTCGAGGTAAAATCTCAAAATTTAAAATTGCTGATTAGTTCAATATCCAAGATTAACAATCAACAAACAATCGAAATAGCTGGATTGAAAAGTCTACAAAAAGCAGCTTGAAGAATGTGCAAGATCAATGGTAAAGATTAACTAACAAAGGAAGATCAAGATAATCACAGGATGCTAAAGATATGCTAAGCCAGAAATAGAAGATATACTTTTCTATAAATGGAAATGAAAAGTGACTGTTTACCAGTAGTTAACTGAATTATAAGTCAGTTGTAACATTTTAGATAGAAAATCTTGTAACACTCTCAAGGAGAAGCTAAGATCTTTATCAACAAAGAGCCTAGAAATTTTGTAGCAAAATATTCTTAATTTTAATATAAAATTAAGTGATTTTTGAAGATCTGTGTTCTTTATTCTTGCATGTTTAATTTCTACATGAACACACTTTCAGTACAAGATTTAATTTACTGTAACAACCCAAATCCGGGGTCAAGATTTGGTGTCACGAAACAACCTTTACATAAAATAAAAAATATTCAATTAACCCCTTGAATCCGGATCGTTTACAGGTTATGGTATGAAACAATAATCTAACCTTCTATGATTCACATTAACTACAATACAAGTGTAAATACCTTTGTACTAATGCTCTTGTCATATTCTTCTAACATCTTCAACCTCTCGCAGTGGAAATTTCTCTAACTTCTGCTGTCTATCAAAGCTATTCACTTTTATCCTTATCTGTTTCTGGAAAAAATAAGAATTTACAAAGCAAGAGTGAGCCAAAAATGCCCAGCAAGTATATAATTTAACTTTCAAATATCAATATCAAGGAAAACTTCCGGACAAAATCTTTAGCAAATTTTTAAACAATACTATTTGTTTAAGTGCGTTGAGCGACTAAATCTTGGCTGTTACCAGCCTCTAATTTAAATCCAAAAGTGACAAGCAATTCCCAGATACATCTCCTGAATCAGGGTTTTGTCCGGTTTTGGAATCATAAAACCTTTCGAGAGAGAATGCCATTTATGGTGATCAATAACAAATTAGACTGGACACTAGTTCACACTTATACCCTGCTGATCAGTCAGGATACAGTGTAAATCTATACCCAACCATATAGATGCATTCAGGTACCTAGGCATTATCGCCCAAGGGCCCGGTCATCCCCGGCCCATAGGATCCAGCTCATCACTGGCCCTTACAGTAACATCCAGCCCGTAGAGTGTTTTGATATCAAATCAATTTGAATTCAAAACATCCCAATTTAGGGTTCGCAAATAACCCGAGAGAATGGGTATTTGCTCAAGAGAGCAATCGAATTATAGGAACGATAATGAAAAGAACATGCGTAATAAGAGTAATTGCAGCGAAATATAAAACAGTTAACTATTCTGAACTTAGAATAGGAACGAAGAAATAATTGCAGTATTTTAAAAGAAAGTCCAAAAATACTTGCCTTGATAAGCTTTATTCGCTATTATAGGTTGACTTCGGACCAACTTGGACGTTCGGCTTTATCGTCAAACCACTAGCCTATTCTGGATACAATTCTATCCCTTATATTCTTCGATTGGAATCTTGTTGAGCCTGACAATTGACCACTAGGCTATTCTTAGGCCAACGTCAATCCTCGGGTCTTCCGACTAGGACCTACAGGGTTAAAATACCCTAATTCAGATTATCGCTTAAGCTTAACATTATATCATTATCACTTCTACCCATACGATTTCATATCCTGACTCGTATTTATATGTTTTATTGAAATACACATAACAATTAGGGTTCACATCTTCGAAACTCGGTTCGGTCTTTGTTTTCGGAAAGTATATACACTATTCGTTTTGGAAAATAGGGTGATCGAGTATTTATAAAATATTTTGTTACGACACGTAATTTGGTTTCATATAATATAATATGATATATATATTCTCGTTCGACGTCTCCGATAATTGCGGGTTACGTTCCCGTACTTTTGGAATTAATTTCCCAAAAATCGGGCAGCGTCTCCTTTGTTTATCGGCCAACCCGTCGAAATAATTCGACGTCAAATCACAATAACAACCGCAACACAATCCAATTCATATCCAAATTCACCAATCCCAATCACCGATACAAATTCAATTATTAATTATTATTATTCATTCTCGTTTCGAAATTAACTCCATGAATTAATTTATTTAATTTATAAATATAGGGCTCAGATTATATCATCATAGTCCACCGTCGGCTCACCGAAGCTCATCGCCGACGGCGGTAAAATTCGTAGGTACCCGATTAAATTCGGGTTTCCAACACGAATCCCACCGATTTACTCGTAACCTTCAAAAAATAAAAATTAGAATAATTAGGGGAATTTATTCGAAATATTTTACCAAATAATTCGAGTAAATATTTTAAATATTCACTTCAAATTTTTAAGCAGCTAATCGAATAACCCGCAACAATTACTCGGATTTCATCGTTTATTTTCATCAGAATTTCAAAATATAACAAAATAAACCACCAATTTCAAGCAACATATGCACGCGCGTGTAACACATAAAAAGGCAGCCGGAAAAAGGCAACCGGAAAGCATCACACCTATCCGGAAAATCGACCAGAGGAGAAATAAAGGAAAACGCACACAGACCATCATACATACACACAAGGACGTGTATATACATGTATATATATACAAAGGGACTGAAGCTACCATCCCTGGAGGCAACTTACCAGATAAAACAGGGACGGCAACACAGGGAAACGGGAAGAAACGAAGGGGAGAAGAAAAACATGGAGGAGTGATGGAAGAGAGATTAGAAGGGGAGATGAACCGAGAAAGAGAGGGTGAGATCGAGAGAGACGAGAGGTGGCGGGAGAAAGGAGAGGTGAGGCGCATGAGGAGGAAGGAGGGAGGTTTCAGGGGGTAGTGAATGTGTGTGTGTTGTTTTGTATTTTTTTTCTTCTGCTTTTATTGTTTTCTTTCTGTTCTGCAACTACCGCGTACCGATTAATTTGCAATTTAACGAACAATTTGCGGGTGACAACAATCTGAAAAATACTAAATTAATTTTAAACACTCTCAAAATAAATAAAAATAAACAAAAATAAAACTTTCATAATTTTTAAATCATTTTTAACTCGCACACTATACCCGCATTTTACGATTGAACGAACAAATATGTAGTTAAATACAAGCCAGAAAATTACTGAAATAATTTTAAAATTCTCGAGATATTCAAGAGTTAATAACATTAAATTTTTATGATTTTGAAGCATTCTGGAATTAAATACTGATTTGACAATTAAATACAATCAGAAAATCATTTAGAGATAAATAATCAATAAAATATTGATTTTTAAATTTTATAAACTCCTAAAAAATAGTAAATAAAATTATAAAGCAACAAAAATAAATTTTAGAAACAATTTTAGCATTTATGAGAATAAATATTCAATAAAATCACTTTAAAAGCAAAACAACTCATACAGCTCAATAATTAATTACACAAATAATCTTCGTACCTACAAACTACACACAATTAACAATAAGGCAACACATCGCTGACAGACCCATCACATATTTTATTTATCTAATAATTCGATGATCATATGTACATATCGGATCCGAAAATAGATTACTTAGCAGCTAAGTAACTATACAACGATGCAATTTTAATTCTAGATTTGGATAATTATCAAAACAGAACCTCTTATAAAACACTTCATACAAGAATAAGGTGATAAAACCTCGCCTTTCGAGAATAAGGGTTTTATCGACCCATAAAATGATTAGCGTATCGAAAATTTCATGTCGGAGCTCGTACAGATCAAACCGTACCCCAGATCGAGAAAGTCAAAACATGAAAAGTGTTCAGAATTATCAGATTAGTTAGGAAGGAGTTTTCGGAACAGTTTCGGGTTTTAAAAACGCAAAAGCGATTGAAGTGGGATGATTTCTGATTCTAAAAAGTAATTTTATATTTATATAAAAATAATCATTATTAATTATATAAATTCTTATAAAATCATACAGCAATCCAAAAAAATTATCAGAAAATACCAAAATTATCTACATTTAATTTTGGATAATTAAAAATTAAAATACCTAAATTTTATCAGAAATAAACATCCAAATATTATTATCCATCATCAAATAATTCACCAAAATTCTCATAAAAATCACATAATAATTATTTATTGATAAAAATAATTACATAATATTTCCCAGACGTTACATCCTTCCCCCTTTAAAAGGATTCTATCCTCAGAATCATGCTAAAGAACAGACCATGATATTTTTTGAGTATCTTACTTAAAATTTCTCGGAACTCATCACTTTAATCACCATTCAACGGTCCTCTACCGTCATCAAATTTATCAGTTGCTCATGCAACCCCTAATTCAATCTTTACTTCCTCCATTTGGAGCTAAATTACTCTTCATGGTCATACACATATGAATGTCTTATGAACTCGTTATACCTGTGACAACAAGACCAACTCATTCACAATCATTCGATTCATCTCATTGTCTCAAAGGACTAACTTAGTGTTCACTCATCTTATTATGGTTTTAGTTATAATAATTCATGCTAATGAATGTCTTCCATTTTCACTGACTGCTCTACTTTACTTCTCATGTCTCTTTCCAATTCGTATGCTACCTTGCCGATATGCTTCAAAATTTCAAAAGGTCCAACATATCAAGGACTCAGCTTTCCTTTCTTTCCGAATCTGGATAATCCCTTCCACGGTGACACTTTTAACAATAATAGATCTCCCTATGCAAACTCCATGTCTTTTCCTGGATTGGTCTATATATTTCCTTTAACGATCTTGTGTTGCAATTAACCTTTTCTGAATAATCTCAACCACTTCCTTCGGCTGTAGCACCGACTCTGGTCCAATGAAAATCTTTCATTAATAGGAAGAAAATGAGCTGACTTGGTTAGTCTGTCCACTATAACCCAAATGGTGTCATGGTTCACTTTTGTTCTTAGTAATTTAACTATAAAATCCATAGCAATATGCTCCCATTTCCACTCTAGAATATCTAATGGTTGCAATAATCCATTGGGTCTCTGATGCTCCACTTTAATTCTTTGACATGTATAACACCTACTAACCCATTCTGAAATCTCTCTCTTTTATATCTGGCCACCAATAAGTATTCTTTAATCTCTGTAGATCTTGACACTTCCTGGATGGATTGAATACTTAGAATTGTGGGCTTCCTATAGAATCTTATTCTCTAGTTCCGTTACTGGTGGAATCCAAATTCTAGAAAAAAATTTGCGAATACCTTGATCATCTTTCTGAGTGCATAACTCTTCCCTACTAGGAAGAAGATAATATAAATTAGTTATTATGCTTGTAAAATAAAGTGTGGTGTGTATCAAAATTAAGTGTGTGGTGTATTTTTAAAATAAAAGGTGTGGTATGTATTAAGTGGAAAGAGATATTATTATCTTGTACTAAACTGTTAACATCCCGATCCATTATCTCCTCTGGAAATCTCTTTATCTTCTCTAACAACTCTGGACGAGAGGTCATACTATACATCTTTTGCTTAATTTGGCTTATTAATTCTGACTTCCAATTCCAACTTTTGAATTTCCTTATATAACTCTTCTAGCACAGTCAACACATTCAATTTCTCTTTTCTACTTAACGTGTTGCCACTATATTTGCTTTTTTTTCTGGGTGGTAGTTAATCATGTAATTATAGTCCTTGATCAACTCCAACCATCTTCGTTATCTCATATTAAGTTTCTTTTGCGTGAATATATATTCCAAACTTTTGTGGTCCATATAAATCACACATCTTTCTCCGTATAAATAATATCTCCAAATATTCAAGGAGTATACTATTGCTTCCAATTCCAAGTCATGAGTAGGATACTTCTACTCATGAGGCTTCAGTTGTCTAGACTCATATGCAATAACTTTATCGTGCTGCATCAAAACACAACCTAGTCCCTTATGAGAAGAATCACTTTAAATGAAGAACTTTCCTTGACCGTCTAAAAGTGATAAAACATGTGTCGTGATCAATCTCTTCTTCAACTCCTGAAATCTTTCTTCATACTTCTCGTTCCATCTCGTCTCATTTTTCCTGGTAAGCTTTGTCAGTGGTGTTGCAATCTTTGAGAAATCTTGACAAATTTCGATAATATCCAGCCAATCCTAAGAAACTTCTCACTTTTGTTGGTGTTTTTGGTCTCTCCCCATTCATAATAGCTTCAATCTTCGCTGGATCCACTTTGGTTCCTTCTTTACTGACTATATACCCTCAGAATTGAACTTTGTGCAAACAAAACTCACACTTTGAAAACTTAGCATACAACTTCTCCCTTCTCAAAATTCCCAAAGCTATCCTTAAATACTTTGCATGGTCTTCTACTGACTTCAAGTAAATTAAAATATCATATATAGGCACAATTACAAACTTGTCCAAACATTCCTTAAAAATGTTTTTCATCAACTCCATAAATGCTGCTAGAGCATTGGTCAACCCAAAAGACATCACTAAGAATTCATAATGACTGTACCTAGTTCTGAAAGCTGTGTGCGGTACGTCCTTAGGTTTATTCTTCAATTGGTGATAACCGAATCTCAAATCAAATTTAGAAAATACTTGATCCTTTTAGCCGATCAAATAAATCGTCAATTCGAGGTAATTGATACTTGTTCTTGATAGTAAGCTTATTGTTGAGCAAGATTGAAGCTATACGTATAACTCAACAATACTAGTTAAGATAACTCAACATAGAACAAGGACTTTGAAATAATCTATGTTCCACTAGAATCAGTACAGATTTTTTATTTGGCATATACACAAAAGGTTTTGTTAGCTGCAGTGAAGAAGATGTCAACAGTGATCCGTATGAAATTCATTAATATGTTCAGGCATCAGAGGAATAAGGTTGGGGTCATTCGAAGCAGTTATCAGAATCAGTATGAAGACCTCAAGGATTCCTAGTGAAATTGGTTATATATGGTAGAAGACTTAACAGTGGTTTGTACGGGTATAATATGAAGGCCTGAGCACAGAACTAGTCGTCTGTGAACCAGACCCTTGCACTAGACATTAGTGATCCGTGAAAGGAAACAAAGTATTTTTTTAGAAATACTGTTAAGTGGTTTTGGTTTTGGAGATACATATAAGTACAGCTCGAGAATTTACAGGATTTATTTATTCAATAGCTGATTTTTTGTTAAATGAATAAATGAAAACCAATTCATTTATTTATTTAATTTTACATCAACAATTGATTTTAAATAAATAAATTAATATTTTATTTTCAATTAAAAAATACATGAAATCAAATATTTATTTAGTTAATATCAAATGTTAATTTATATTTATCCTGAAATTATAGTCGGTCTATTCCTGCATGCATGCGAGTTAATTAAATCAAACAAAACATAGGACTGTATTTAGTTAACACAAAATGGCAGCCACAAGTGTTGTTTATTAAGTAAACAACATAAATCAAAAGGAACCAGACATCCAGTTTGCAAGAGAAATCAGAAAAATGGCAGGTTGTTGATTGTTTACATAGCTGCGGGACCCTCATCCACATACAAATAAATTGAAACAAAATTGCAACCAATTCTCTTGTTTAATTCATTTCACATGGAAGGCATGTGCGTGCAACACGCGGTGTTGCTTTGTTTTTTCACCCGCGTGGAACACACCTCCTCCTGACTACTGTCATGTTTGCATTATTAAACCAGCTGCATGGAGTTTATTTACTGTTGCCTTGCATGAAGTGAAAACATAAGGAGATTTACGGAATAATTCTTGTTATTAAGAAATTAAATCGTAAAGGGTTGCTTACAACTCCGAATATAAATGATTTGAAGCAACAAATATAGAGAGAACCAAAAATAATAACTATCAATCTAGGGTTCTATCTATCACTCTAAGAATTTAAAGCTATTATTAAATGATATTAAATCCAATCAAAGAAGATTTAAATAATGAGTGTTACAAGTTTGTAAGGCTTTAAATGGTGTGGAACAAATTGGACATGACCTCTCCTTGTCAAATCAAGCTTTCAAGAAGTGCAGAGTTTATTTTTTAAGAGCTCCCCATTATTGTAAAAATGGAGAGATATAGATCTAATTTGCTACTTTTGATTATATAGATTGATAGGAGGTAGGAGAAAAGGAGATATGTGGCTTAATTGTGTCCAAGCATTTTGAATTGACAGCTTGCAAGAATTGTAACCCGCGACCTGTAAAAATGCCAACCTGTGACTAAATACATCCAACCTGCGACTTTGCAAATATAACCTGCGACTAAGAAACTAAGGTGTAGCACTTGAATTATTTTCTATTTTAATTCAACTGGCGACCATGCAAACACAACGTGTGACTTAGAATGTTGAATTTCATTTCTTTTGGTGTTGTACAACCTGCGACCAAGACTTGCATTCTTTTTCCTTCTGTGCTTGAATAAACAAAAGCAGCCAGCTAGGAGGAGGTGTGTTCCACGCGGGTGAAAAAAACATGCACGCACGCATTTTGTTAGGTCACACACACTGTAGAAGGGGGTTGAATATAATGTTTATCACAATCAAATCGAATTAAAGAACTCAAGTAACAGAAAACAGACTTTATTCAATATAATAAACTCTGTTACAATATGGAACTATCCTCTCTCAGTGATGAACAAATATCACGAGAGCTGCTAGGGTTACAATGAATAATATTCTCGATAATGATAACACTTATAGTTTAAACCCTATGTCTGTGTTTATATACTACACAGTTACAAGATAATCGCTAATTGATAAGGAATATAATTCTGCTTCCAAAAATATATCAATCAGTTATCTTTTCTTCCAAGTATTCTATTCTTCATAGAATTCCTTCTTCATGTATATCTCTTCTTACGTTTGTCTTGATCTTCTTTCCTTTCAATCAGCCACCTTCCTTATCTGAAAGTTTCCTTTAAGTCCTGATATTATCTCCTGATAAATATCTCCTGAACCTTAAGTACTGATAACTTAAGTTCCGACTTCAGTATAAGTGCTGATTTCAATTAAGTACTGATTTGTCCTGTTTAAGTAAGATCTGAAAACTAAACATAAATCATATTAGACATGACATTATCAAATATATCTAACAATCTCCCCCAACTTGTAAATTAGCATAATATACAAGTTTAACAGATATTTGATGATGTCAAAAACATTAAGTACAAATGCATGAGAATTTGACTAGATAACTACAACTTACAGTCCTTAAAGCTTTACCAACTTTAACTTCTAATAACAATTTTAGTCTGTATACATATGAGAATTTGAGCAGTTGTATATCTTGACTTGGCTTCACTTTCTGATCTCTTTGATGTCAGGAGTTGTTCTGAGATAGTTCTTTAACAAACATCTCTCAGCATATCTGAGTTCATCAATCATCCTCCTTTTAGAATCTTTGAGTTCTGCAGTATCTTCACCAGTTTGGAAGATAACATATCTGAGATCATTAATTTTTGCTTTTCTCAACTCCTGATCTAGTCTTATGACATAGGCTTTATCAGACTCTAGATTGAATTCAAGTCCCTTAATACCAAGATATGTTATGATCTTTGCAGTATTAGGCTTCATATCAACAATATCACCCTTGTGATCTCTGTACTTGGAATAGTATGTGTTGTTAGACTTTACAGAATAAAGCCTTTTCTGTCTCTGAATTTGAGTCTTCAAATAACTTGCAGCACTTTCTGTTATTCTGTCATTCACTTGAAGTAAGAATAAAACATGTTCTAGTTCCTCAAAATACTTCAGTGGTATAGCATTTTCCCTTATATGGTAAACCCTACCATCTGTCATGAAATATAACAAGATGTGTTATTTCAAGAAGGTATGATAGACCATCTATACAGATTCTAGTTGATTCAATCTTTCAGGAGTTGCTCTAATACCTGGTTCACTTAAGGAAGTTGGATCATTGGTTGTGTTTTGTACTCTTCTTTCATCAGCACTACCCAATCCAGATTTATCTCTTGATTCCTTTCCAGTAACCACTCTTGCTTCAAAACCACTTGAGGCAGTCTTCAAAGGTTGAGTTTGTTTGGCTTTAGTGAATCCTGGTAGGAATAACTTTGAGGATTTAACATGAGCAATGTCAGAAGTTTCCTTTGACTTATCTTCTGATATCAAGTCAACTTGAGCTATGTCAGAGGTTGCTTGCTTTATTGTTATATCAGAACTAACTATATCTTGACTCTGAACAACTTGAGCCATGTTAGAGGTTGTCTTAGAAATCTTTCTTGAAGTCAGAGTAAGATCAGCATCTTCAACAGAAATTTCTTCATCCACGGGAGGCACATAAACCTTTACAGGTTCACCAACTTTTTCTTTGCCCTTGGACCCTGGATCTATCTGCAACTATGAATTGGCCTTGGTTGCCATAGGATTTTTCCTTTCTTTTATCACAATGCCTTTAGCTATAGGAAGTTTCTTTTTAACAACAGAAGCTTCAAATTTGGAGTTGACCTTTTCTAACTTAAGTCTAGCTTCTTCTTCCATTAGACTCTCAAAGTCCATTCCTGGATTTTCTTTCAGAAATAACTGTTTTGAAATTTCTTCATCAAGATCCAAAAGTTCATCAGAACTTATCCTTTTACCAGTATCAGAAGTTATTCTTCTCCCAGTATCAGAACCTGTTCTATAACTTGTAGTTCCAGCTTTACTTGATGAATGATCTTTACCTTGACCATGACCTCCACCCATTCTAGAGTTTCCCGGGTCATTACCATCATCCTTTTTCTTCAGTTTCTTATCAGGTTTGCATTTGGACTTAATTACTTTCTCCCCCTTTTTGGCATCAGCAGGTAAAAGAAGAGAGAGAAGCAATTCCACTGAGGATTGGATCTCATTGAGTTGAGATTGCTGAGAAGCTTGATTTTTCAAAATTTAATCAATCTGAGACTGTTGCTTCTCTTGGGTTTTCTCAATGTTGGTAATTTGGTCAAAGGAAGGTTTGAAAAACCTTTTCTTGTCCATCTTGACAAGTGTATCTTGCTGTATTAAGGTTTCTTGAATCTTGTTCACCTTGTCCTGAGTTACAGACTGTTGACCTTGAAGGTGCCTTGTAGTAAGTGCAGTAACTCTTAGCTGTGTCTTGAAAGCTTCATTGACTAACAACTCATTAGCTTTTGCAAGATGCTCAACAAGAATCTTTTCAGAAGGAACAAAGGTGACTGTGTTCCACTCCTTAGTCCACTCATATCCTCTAGGAGTTTCACTCCAAGGTACTGGTGCTTCCCCTGTAACAAACTTTTTGACTATCTCAGCTTTATGAACAGTTTGTTGAGGTGCATGTCCTGATGGACCAGCTGCATCAGCATCAATAGTTGTAGCAGCATCACCAGTAGTATCAACATGTGCAGCATCAGAACTTACAGAGTCATCAACTTTAACATCTTCTAATACAAGAACAATATGAGAAGCTATGGATGCTTCAACATTATCTTTTAAGGGCTGATCTCCAACTAAGTTTTGATCAACATCCATATTCTGATGCTCACCTAAAATTTGATCTTCAGTATCTAGATGCAAAGAAGGTGTTGTAGACAATTCTGGAGTAACATCAGCATTAGGAATTGGTGTTGTTGATGGATTGATTGGAGCTGGTGGAGCTTCTAAGTAGAGAACCTCAGGCACAATTAGGTTATGAATATCAATCTCAGCACTTGTGCCTGGGTCTGTAGTAGATACTGGTTCATTTACAGGAGACACAGGTGGTGTAGATACTTTATCTTGAGCAGTTTCCTGAGTTGGTGACAATGGAGGTATATATGCAGTAGCTTCAGCAAATTCTGGCTCTTTTGAGATCAGAGATTCCTGATCTCCTTTCTTAGCTGCTGCTTCCTCATCCTCTGAAACTGGCTTGGCCCTATCCCTGTGAGCTCTGTATTTCTTGTATCTCTTTGAAGGTGGAGATACATTGGGAGTTTCATCAGAATATATCCTTCTAAGCATTTTGAGAAGCTTAGAACCCCCAATTCCAATATCCTTCTGAGAAGAGACCTTCTCAGCTTCTTTGATAATAGGTTCTGACACAGGAACCTATTCCTCACTGTCTAACTCATCTCTCAAAACAATCCTCCTTCTCTTCTGTTGTGTCTGAGGTACAGTCTTTGTCCTCTTGGGCTTTGAAGATGAAGGCCTCACAGTATGTGCTGATGATGAAGGTTGAGATATATGTGAAGGTTTGAAATATGTTCTGATGGAGGGTTGAGTTGGTTGAGGTGTATGTGTGTTGTGTTCTGATGGTTGTTGTGGTGTCTGGGATGTGCTGATGGGTTGAACATCAGGGTAAACAGATCTGTAGGTGTGAGGATCAGCATTTACCAGGATCTTTTTTACAGATTAAGGTATCTGTAAGGGTCTAACCACCTTTTTTTTAAGTTCAGCATTTACCAAGTCATTAAAAGCCCATTTTGCAAGCTTAAAGGGTGGAATTAAATCAGTGGTAGTTTGGGGTTCATCAGCACAACAGAAGTTATATATAAGCTGACATAATCTAGCAAAGTACAGTACATTCCTATCTCCTGTCATCCTATCTCCTATAAAACCTAGCACAACACTTGCAAAATCAAAGTGAGTTTGGTGAATAATAGCATACCCGATGTGCTGACTCATAATTGGAATGGCATCAAAGTTGGAACACTTACTGGCAAATGCCTTAGTGATACAGTCGAAAAAAAACCTCATTCCTTCCTGATATGTGCCCTTTTCAACTGTCCAAGCTTGGCCAAACTCTTCTCATAACCCAAATTGGCCATGAGCTGTTGTATAACAGGTTCCTCCGTTGTTGAGAAAATGCAGCCTTCTGGTAAGTGGAGAGCTTTACGAACTGCTTCAGGAGTTACCACATGCTCAACATCATTCACTTCAAAAATAATGCTTGGAGTACCAGTAGCACCACCATTATCAAAATGCCCAGTCCGCCAGAACGTCAGAACTTGTTGGCATGAAATGACTTAAGGTTGGGTCAACGCATACCCAATCTCACTGTGTGCTAGAAGATCTTGCACAAAGTGCAAATCAGATGGAGATTCAGGCTTGTTCAAGATTGCAGCATAGTTGTTGGGTACAAACTTGGCTCCATCTATAATCAAATACTTAGGCGCCATGAGAAAAATTGAGAAATTAGGTTGCCTGTAAGGTGTTTGATAAAATATCTGTATGAAAAAGCGTTTGTAGATGAGAGAGAATAAAAGTAAAGAGAGAGAGATAAAATATGAAAGTAAATAAAAGAGTTTACAATCTTTTCTCTCTTTTACTTATACACGGTAGAAAAAGTAACCGTTGGGACACCTGTTAGACATGTAGCAGTAAAAGATAATTAATGGGCACGGGAATTCAATAATCATTACTTATCACATGCAGTTTCTCAAGGAAAAACCGTTTCACTTACCAAATAATCCCATTAATCAAGGTAGTTCAGTTTTATTTTAAAATTTAAAACTGTTCCCACTTAATAAATTATTTTCACTGCGAGACCAATTATTCTGTAAAAATATGACCAATGAGAGAATGACCATAAAGAAACCAAGTAAACAAATACTGCCACGTCAGAATCAGAACTTGATTTATATCATAGCTAAAAAGGTCATCAGAATATGGTTAGTATCAGGATTTAAAAATAATTCATCAGAATATCAAATGACTCAGAGACAAAATCTTGGATAAATATAAAATTTCATTAATATATTGAGCAAATTCATTTCATGAAATTTAAATTACATGCTGAAAAGTACAAGATTGTCCTAAGCTACAAATCCTAACATTAACAGCTTTTGTCCTAAGCTAAGAAGCCTGACAAAGCTGACGGTGAAGAGAAACATGTAGTAGAAATTATTTCGTCTTCCTACTCTCAACAAAAAGAACAGCGAGACGAATGATTCGCTCCTGTCGGAGATGACGGAGATGTAGATCTCTTTGGACTGTCAACAGGTCATGTTTAATGATCTCTGGAAATTGAATCCAGAGATTATGAGGAATGTTGTTGATATGGTATGGAGTTGGAATTCCATTTTGGAAAATATGTAAAGTCTCAGTGTCATAATTGTAAAACTAGCCAAACTCAGCCATTTATGGTGATAAGAATAAGAAAAGAGTGAGTTTGTGAGAAAATGAGATATGTGCTGGCCGGAATGAAGTGTTGGTTTAAATAGGCAATAGAATGCCAAGAGACGCAAGGAAAATTGAATAATTATAGGTAGAAATAATTCTACCTCATCTTCCTAGACTGAGGAGAATAATAACAGCCATCGGAAGTGTAAAACAGGATTTAATGCGCACATGAAACAAGTGAAAATTACTGTGCATAGACGTGTACCACTAACCCAAATTATATTGACTGTTAATATCTCACCCAAACATATTCTGATTTTAAATAAGACTGTTTCAGATTTTAACCCCAAATAAGTCAAGTAAAGAATCAGAGTGTAATATCAGAACTTAGACTTATATCAGAACTTAACAGTCATCAGAACATGATTTCTTAACTCGAAAAATGGAGTGTATGTGTGTGCAGCAAGCTAAATATCAGATAAAGATTAAAGTCTGATTCACTTCAGTACATCTTAGAAATAAGGCATAACTAAGAACTTTGCTCAAAATCTGTCATGATTCCGAAGTCTACTTTAGAATGAGTTCATGCATGAGTCCATCTCAACTGTTTTGTGCTCATTTTATACATCTTTTGAAATTCCATTTTACAGTGGCTTCTCAGTGTAAGTGAGTCACGACTACTTATCAGAATTTATGCTAATATCAGAGTATTTCTCCAGTAATCATAGAGTGTGAAAAGTCACCAAGAAAAATATTTATTTTTGCTTTTCTGATGCATATTACTTAATACCAGCAATGCACCTGGGTCTTCCCTTCCACAGTTTTTACTCTAGATCTCAAAGGAGTACCTGATTTTCATTTCTTTTTCTTTTCCTTTTCTTTTGATAAGTGAGGCTTATCAGCACTTAGTACATTCACCAGATTTACTAACATCAGAACTTAACAGATAAGAAGCATTATTCTAGTTTTTGACTTAGTGATAAGATAGACAAAGTAAACTTAACTAAGCTCAATATCAGAATTTGCTTGTGTCAATAGATTTCCCCATAAACAATTACTTCAAACATGGGATTTGTTAGTATATTAAAGACTACTAGTTCAGCATCTAGTATAGTTATCCTCATTGGATTGAATAATCACAGAAACATTCATATCACTATCAGAGTTTAGAAATTCACATCAGACAACAATCAGTACTTAAGCAATTTTCAATTAAGCACAGAATACACAAAGACAGTAATATCTGTAAATACTGATCATAAAATCTGATGCATCAGAACAAAAACTAAGCAGATTTAGAGAAAGAACCTGAAACCATTCCAAGTTCATTTACCAATCTTGTAAAAGTAGCTTCACACAGTGGTTTTGTGAAGATATCTTCTAGTTGTTGATCTATTGGAACAAAGTGCAATTCCACTGTACCTTCATCCACATGTTCCCTTATGAAGTGGTACCTTATGTTGATGTGCTTTGTCATTGAGTGTTGAACTGGATTACCTGTCATAGCAATAGCACTTTGATTATCACAGTAAATAGGGATTTTAAAATATGTTAACCCAAAATCCAGTAACTGATTCTTCATCCAAAGAATCTGTGCACAACAGCTTCCTGCAGTAATGTACTCTGCTTCTGCAGTTGATGTGGAAATTGACTTTTGTTTCTTGCTAAACCAAGAAACCAATATGCCTCCAAGAAATTGGCAGCTTCCACTTGTGCTTTTCCTGTCAATTTTGAAACCAGCAAAATCTGTATCTGATTAACCTATCAGCTTAAAGTCTGATTCTCTAGGGTACCACAATCCCAGATCAGCAGTCCCCTTAAGATACTTGAAAATTCTTTTCACAACTGTTAAGTGAGGTTCTCTTCGATCTGCTTGAAATCTTGCACAAAGACAGGTAGCATACATGATATCAGGTCTACTAGCAGTTAGATAGAGTAGAGAGCCAATCATACCTCTGTAATCAGTAATATCTACTGATTTACCATTATCCTTATCCAATTTTATTGCAGTGGCCATGGGAGTGGATGCACTTGAACAATCTTGCATTCCAAATTTCTTCAGCAAATTTCTGGTGTACTTGGTTTTACAAATAAAAATGCCTTCTTCATTCTGCTTGACTTGAAGGCCCAGAAAATAGCTAAGTTCCCCCATCATACTCATTTGATATCTTGACTGCATCAGTTTGGTAAACTTCTTGCAAAGTCTGTCATTTGTAGAACTAAAGATGATATCATCAACATATATCTGAACCAAAAGTAAGTCCTTTCCATGGTTGAGGTAGAACAGTGTTTTATCAATAGTTCCTCTGTTAAATCCACTTTCCAGAAGAAACTGAGCTAAAGTCTCATACCATGCTCTTGGAGCTTGCTTAAGGCCATAAAGTGCTTTATCAAGCCTGTAGACATGATTTGGAAATTTAGAATCTACAAAGCTTGGAGGTTGTTCCACATATACTTCCTCTTCCAATTCTCCATTGAGAAAAGCACTTTTCACATCCATTTGAAAGACAATAAACTTTTTGTGAGCAGCATAAGCCAAAAATATCCTTATGGCTTCCAATCTAGCAACTGAAATGTTTCATCATAATCAATTCCCTCCTGTTGAGAATATCCTTTTGCAACCAATCTTGCTTTATTTCTTGTAATTATGCCATCACTATCAGTTTTGTTTCTGAACACCCACTTTGTACCAACAACAAATCTGTTCTTTGGTCTTGGCACTAGGGTCCAGACTTTGTTTCTTTCAAATTCATTTAACTCTTCCTGCATTGCTTGCACCCAATCAGCATCTTGAAGAGCTTCTTCCACTTTCTTTGGTTCAGTCTGAGAAAGAAAAGAATTATATAGACATTCACTTGAAGTAGCTGTTCTAGTTCTGACACCTGCATCAGGATTTCCAATAATTAAGTCAGGTGTATGTGATTTAGTCCACTTCCTTGCAGATGGAAGGTTTTCTCTAGAATTGGATGCTCCCCCATGATCCATGCTATCTTCATCAACAGTTTCTGATGCTCCCCCTGAAACTATGCTCTCTGAGTTGGATCCTTCAGAATTTAAGTTTTCAGAACTATCAGAACTTGGCTTATCAGAACTTGACGAATCAGAACTTGAAGAGCCAGTTGTATGTTCTGATGCTTCTTGAGATGTGGTTGTATCTTCAATATGCTCCCCCTGTATAGGTGCATCTTCCTTTGACGTAGTCACCACAATTTCAATAACATCAGAGTTTACTTTATCAAAGTTTGCAGTATCAGGATTTAGACTGTCAGGATTTTCAGTATCAGAATTTAAGTCTTCATTTTCAAATCTCAGCTGATCATGATCATTGAAATCTTCAAGTCCAGTAATCTTCTTATCATCAAAGGAGACATTGATAGATTCCATGATAATCCTTGTTCTTAAATTGTAGACTCTGAAGGCTTTTGTGGAAAGTGGATACCCAACAAAAATTCCTTCATCAGATTTTAAATCAAATTTGGATAGCTGTTCAGGGTGAGTCTTAAGAACAAAACACTTGCATCCAAATACATGAAAATACTTCATATTTGGCTTCTTTTTCTTCACCATCTCATATGGTGTCTTTCCATGCTTGTTATTGAGTATAGCATTCTAGGTAAAACAAGCAGTCTGCACAGCTTCAGCCCAAAAATAGGTTGGTAGCTTTGCTTCATCAAGCATAGTTCGTGCAGCTTCAATAAGAGTTCTATTCTTTCTTTCAACAACTCCATTTTGCTCTAGAGTTCCAGGAGCAGAAAATTCCTGCTTGATTCCATGGTCTTTGCAGAACTCTTCCATGATCAAATTCTTGAACTCAGTGCCATTATCACTTCTTATTGTCTTCACAGAATCTTTGACCAATTTATCCAGTTGCTTGACATGATCAATCAAGATAGATGCAGTTTCAATTTTTGTGTGCAAGAAATACACCCATGTGTATCTGGTGAACTCATCCACTATGACCATAACATATTTCTTCTTTGCAATAGACATGACATTCACTGGACCAAATAGATCAACATGTAGTAGGTGATAAGGCTCAAGAATTGATGATTCCATCTTGCTCTTGAATGAAGATTTTCTTTGTTTAGCCTTCTAACATGAATCATAAAGGCCATCAGGAGCAAATACTGATTTTGGCAGTCCTCTCACAAGATCTTTCTTGACTAGTTCATTTATATTATTGAAATTTAAATGAGAGAGTTTCTTGTGCCAATTCCAGCTTTCTTCAATTGATGTTCTACTCATCAGACAGATTGTAGAACCATTAATACTTGTTGAAAGCTTGGCTTCATAAATGTTACCATGCATGTATCCTTTCAGAACAACTTTGCCTGTAAATTTGCTTACCACTTCACAGTGTTCTTTAAAGAAATCCACATGATAACCTCTGTCACAGATTTGACTAACACTCAGCAGATTGTGTTTAAGTCCTGAGACCAGAGCTACTTCTTTAATGATGACATTCCCAAGATTGATATTGCCATATCCCAGTGTTTTTCCAATGTTGCCATCTCCATAAGAAACACTTGGACCAGCCTTCTCCACAAAGTCTGATAACAGGGCTTTATTTCCAGTCATATGTCCTGAGCATCCACTGTCCAGAACTAGGATGTTTTTCCTGTTGCCCTGCAATCACAAAGACCACTAATGATTAGTTTTAAGGACCCAGACTTGCTTGGATCCTTTGGCCTTATTAAGTTTGTTAACATTTGCAGCGGATTTAGCATCAGAGTTTATGTTAACATTTTTCTTATCAACATTTACACTATCAGAATTTGTATCAGAACTTACACTAGAAGGAACAATGCTAACTTTCTTTAAATAAGGTTTTATTTGATAATAATCATAGTACAAACTATGATATTCCTTACAAGTATAAATAGAATGCCATAAACTACCACAATGAAAATAAGGATTTTGTGGCCTATATCTAACAGACTGACTCTTAACTCCTGATTTGAAGGTAAGGAGTTCCTTTTTCATTCTTATCATCTCCATAACCTAAGCCCTCTTTTCAGTTTCCACTACTTAACAAATTCGGAGTTGTTCTGCCAGAGTTAATCCAAGTATTGATAATCTCTCTTTCCTTTTCTAACTCAGTTTTTAAAGATTCATTCATTTTAAGTACTTCATCCCTAACATAGAAAGCATCATCTCTATCTTTCTGAGTTTGATGGAACATGACTAACTTTTTTTCTAAATAATCATTCCGCTTTTTACAAGCAAGATTTTCAGAAGTTAATCTTTCACATGTTAAAGTTTGATCTCTATAACTAATGAACATGGTTTTAAGATATCTTCTCAACTCATTAATATCATCAGTATGAAAGGCATAAGTAGTTTGAGGTACCTTTAACTCAGCAGCTTCAGAACTGTTATCAGCATTTGCCATCAAGGCATAGTTCTCCTCACTTTCAGAATCTGAACTGTCTGTCCAGCTTTTCTTCTTTGTGACAAGAGCCTTGCCTTTGTCACTCTTCACTTTCTTGCAATCAGGAGATATGTGGCCTTTCTCACCACAGTTGTAGCATTTGACATTTGTGTAATCTCCTCTGTCAGACTTCCCTCCTTTGCCTTCAAATTTTCTGAAACTCTTCTTATCAGAACTTGCACCTTTCCTGAAAAATCTCTTTCCCTTTCTGAATTTCCTGTATGCAATCCTTATGATTCCTTTCACCATAAGCGCACACAGCTTCATAATCTCTTCATCAACATCCATCTCAGCCAAGCTTTCAGTTTCTGAGTCATCATCACTATCAGAACTTAATGACTCAGTATCAGACTTTGTGATGAGCACTTTTCCCTTGCCTTTCCTTGAAGTAGCTGCCTTTGGGGATTCTTCTTCAGCCTTAAGAGCAACTGTAATATCCGGGATATATCGTGTAATTATTTTTGCTAATAAATAATAATTATATGTGTTCCGTATCTATTCTATGAATTATTTGTTAAGTGTTAAATGTGTTTGGATGTTTAAAAATATTATTAATTGAGTATTTTAATTTTTATATGTCCAAAATAAAATATAGATAATTGTCATATCTTCCTAATTATTTTTATGTTGATTTATGAATTTATAGAAATCATATGAATTTTATAAAATCTTTTTCCGGGTATTTAAAATCTATTTTATAAAAACAGGAACCAACCGACATCATCCGTTGTTACGTTTTTAGAACCCGAAACTCTTCCGAGAACTCTTTCCTAACCTAATTGTAATATTCCGAGCATTTTCCATGTTCCGACTTTTTCGATCCGGCGTACGGTTTGTCCTGCGCGGGTCCCGGCGCAACATTTTCGATACAATATTCGTTTCGGTAAATCAATAAAACTCGTATTTTTGAGAAACGAGAGCTTTTTATTAAACTATCATAATTATCACCTCGTAAGACGTGTAACCAGGCGCTGAGACCAAGAACGGAGTACAAATTGTACTGATTTGGATAATTATCCCGAAAACCGATACCGTTTGGATCAGTTTTTATAAATAAACGTACCGTTTTATATCCGGAATGATCCAACGGGATACTAATTTTCCGTAATTATAAATAGCCTTTTACCGTATTTTATTTCGTATCAAAATCATTTGTAGTCAGTTAATTATATAGTTTTCTAGAGAAAAACCCTAAATTCATAAACCTTTCTGAGAATCAAACTACAATTTCAAGGTATTATTGAAATCAGTTGGAAAAGTTGGAGTAACCAAATCGAAGGTCTCAAGGAGTACTATCAGATTCTGTGTTCCATATTACTGCAGAAATCAAGGTTTATTTTGTGAAAATTTATTTATTTTTGAATTATTTTTATTAAAAATATGAAGTTTTGTTCGGATGATTGTTTGAATGATTTGATGATTGCATGTTGTAGAGCTTGTTTTCCTGATGATTTTTATATGTCATACGTCTGATTTGGAGTTCAATAACATGCTCAAAAGTGGGTTTGATTTTCGAATTTTGAAATTAGGGTTTATAACCCGTATGAATGTTTTCAATTGAAATTTGGGGCTTTTTGATCTAGGGGTTATTAGCTGTTGATTTATAGTGGATTATGTTCCTTATGAAATTTGCAATCGATTGGTATATAGCTCGTTAATAGAGGATGTCTGAATCGAAGGGAGTGTTTTGAAAATTTCCGAAGTTCGCCGGAAACCGGCGATGTTCTTGGCCAATTTCCGGCCAAGTCTGGGGTTATTTGAATGATTTGATTGCATGAATAAGTTCCTGGTATTGTGTAGATTAAATCTGGAGGTTATGGTGGTGGGAGGATGCCGGAGGCGAGTTCTCCGGCCACCCCCGATTGTTTTCCGGCGACCCCCTGAAAAATTGCAGTTTAGTACCCTGACTTTTGAAAACGATGAAGTTCAGTCCCTGACCTTTCCAGAGTTTTCAAAAATAGGATTCCTGTTTTAAAAATATTCAAAAATTATATTTCCTATTTATTTTTATTATAAAAATTCGATTTTAATTTCTAAAAATTCCAAAAATTATTATTTTAATTCCAGAAATTATTTTTAATTCAAAAATAAATCTGAATTAATTAGTTAATTAATTTCAGTTAATTTTTAATTGATTAATTGGTCAATTAATTTAAAAATTAATTGATTAATTGATTTAATTAATTATTAATTGATTTTAATTAATTATTTAATTAGACTTAATTATTTAAAAATGATTTAAAAATTCCGAAAAATAGTTTCGAGTTTTAAAATATTATTTTAAATTGTTTCCAAGGCTCGATAATTATTATAAAATTTTTTTGAAGCCATAACTGGCCAGCCGAATCCTGTTTATTATTCCAATATTGATCCAACGACTCGTTTTAATTCCGAAAAATGTTGAAAAATCAGTTTAAATATCTGAAAGCCTATTTATGACCCGAGACTTTGTTATAAACGTTATATCATTGATTATGTGACGTGTTATGTGCTATATGTGACTTGTTGGTTAACTGTCGATTAATATTCAATGTTTACTTGTTTATTGCGTAACTTTCAATCCGTTAATCCGATTTGGGTGAAACGAAGGGTAGATAGAAGTATGTATCGAATAGAATCGTATGAGTCAAATATTGATAGATGCTTATGATATGTGAGCAGAAGAGGCAAGGCGTAGGAAAGGGAAAAAGGTAATCGAGGAGTAAGATAGTGGTAATTGAAAGCGAGTGCAGTATAGTAAGCTAGTACCAGACAAGTGTTCTGAACTTTCTCGAGATATTGTAGTGATTGATACAAGTGCTTTGAAGCACTAAACCCTAAACCATGATTCCAGTTATTGATCTTGAGCCGTAAACCTGATTCTTTCTAGACCATTGATTGTTGTATACCCAAATACGAACCTCAAATATACGATACTACTCCACAAATACATACAAACTAAATATCAAACATTGAACCAGATTGCTTACACATTCAACCCATTGTATCTTATGCTCTGAAAGACCAAGTTTTTGAAACCCTGAAACATTGATTCCTTTGTTATCCAATTCTTTCATTACCTAACAACCAAGCTTTGGAAATGCCATATTGATCTTTATGCAGATTGAAACCATTTTCATTATTGAACGTCCAATGTTGTTAATGATCATGTTTATTGTTTATTACTGCTTATTCTGTTATTATGTTAGAATTGGATTGTTTTTATAAAATTAGGGACCAGATTCGTGGTCAGACCATATAATGGTCAAGTTAGGCCAATGTGTGCCTTGGATCCAGTAGTTAGAGCAGTGCTGTGTGCTTTGCTCGGGGTTAGTGCGTGACTGATCAGCAGCCTAAACTTGGTTTTTAAA
Organism: Apium graveolens; assembly: GCF_009905375.1. Classification (NCBI taxonomy): domain Eukaryota; kingdom Viridiplantae; phylum Streptophyta; class Magnoliopsida; order Apiales; family Apiaceae; genus Apium; species Apium graveolens. The sequence goes on from NC_133655.1 coordinate 57,248,801, forward strand.
ATGAAAATATAATATCCAATTCTAAATCATAATTCATTGTTCACTTGATATCGTAACCATTTTCACTTGGTGATCATTATTCTTAGTTTTGTCATTGTGACTTGCTGAGCTAGTTAGCTCATTTGTGCGATGTTGTTTATGTTCTTTTCCAGTTAAAAAGGAACTGGTTGGTACCGAGGATCCCCAGTCTAGCGCGAGAGCTAGGGGTTCAGGTTGATCGAGCTGAGTTAGTAGGCTTCTTTCGGGATAATATAAGTTTGTAAACATTTGTAATAATGTTTAATACTCAGTTCTGAGTTTAGATAGTTGGGATTTGAGCGGTTTGTAATATAAGTGTGTGTTTGGCTTGTGTGCATACTTTAACCTATTGCGGCCCGTGGTAGTTGGTAAGTAGGGTCACTGCTTATTATTATAATAACATACTAGTTCAACCCATCTTTTCTCTATACTTGTTATTTTGTGTATTGTCTTATTAGTTTTGTAGTGAGGTGAAGTGACATGAGGTGATTCTCGTTCTAAGATCCAAGTCCTATACGTACTCATGGGGAGTTAGTTATTTGCATCATGAAGAAGAGGAAATACCCAAGACCGGACCACTAAGATCCCAGACCGACAAAAGCTAAGGAAGCCAAGTCCACACAAGGGTTCTACATCAACTTTGAAGAAATAACGGGAAGTTATTATCTAAGATAAGTTGTGTAGGTATTACATTTATTTTGAGATGGTGACCCTTGTGTTACGCACCAAGACAAATATTTGTATGGGTGTAAAGGCTTCTCCGCCTACTAAAGGAGCGAGTTTATTATAAGGGAAAAGCCCGAGTCCGGGAGAGGAGCTCGGGGACTGGACGTAGGGGTGAGCGAATCTATTAGAGGTTGCGCCATTGCGAACCAGGATAAAATCACCGTGTGGTGTTTTCTTTCCTTGCACTTTATTTTCCGCACATATAAACTACATAACCACTCGGTAAAATTTTAAAAAGAGATAAATTAATTTAAAACGCCATAATTGTGGCGCCCTCCAAACCCGGGTCAGAAGTTTGGGGTCCACAACATATACACAAAATATAAACCTGTATAAGAAATATTATTTGCAATGACCCTCCTTTACACAACCATGGATCGCGACAGGTTAAAGTATGAAAACAAGCCACAACCTTAACTTTTATTACAACGTATCAAATCCCAACTAATTTAACTTACAACTGATAATGAAATTATTCTTACAATCTTACTATATCACTACCATATGAAGTTCCTTCTAGCTCGATCCAACTCAAACTGGAATCCTAGCTCGCACTTTGGACTGAGGGACTTCACTATCATCCATATCCTTTTTAACTGTAAAATTTATAAAAAGATTCGCAAGAGTGAGCTAACTAGCTCAGCAAGTCATAATAACGATAAGTGAGGTTAAACAATGATCAAATGAGATGATTCAGAGGAAAAAAATTTCTGTTTAATTAATCATTGGAACTGGATATTCATTTTAAGTTTTAAAACCAAAGTTAGGCTGCTGATCAGTCACGCACAAACCCCGAGCAAAGCACACAGCACTGCTCTAACTACTGGATCCAAGGCACATATTGGCCTAACTTGACCAATGATATGGTCTGACCACGAATCTGGTCCATATATATAAAAAAACTATCCAATTCTAAAGCAGTTCAATATGATAATAAATATAATTCGATAAAACAAGATCATAATCAATGATGGTTAAACACTTGAATATCAACGTAAGGAAACTCATTTATATTACGAGGGCATATCAGGGTATGTATAAAAAACCGTTTTCAGTCTGTAAAAGGATCAGGTATTAGACAATAATGTTTTTTCAAGGTAAAGTGCTTTAATGTTATAAAGAATGGTTGGAGTATAAAAGTTTATGTATTTTCAAACAATTTTGTTCCAATGTTTGGTATTTGGTAGTTATACATTTGGGGAGTAGTATCATATTTGTGTGATTTGGCATCTGAAAATCAACAAGGGATGGTTTACACAGAATAAGGCTTACGGTTCAAAGATCAAATGATGTGGCTCAGGTTCAAGGCTGAAGGATTCAAAGTGCTTACATTATAAAACAGAGCTATTTTTAATACTTAACAATATGTCATGAGAGAGTTTAGAAATATTTGCATTATATTTCAAAAAAGGTTTAGAAGTACTTGCCTTACAGGGCTTTGTAACTATTACTGATCAACTCTGAGCCAACTCTACCACTCAGGCTTTAACGTCCAACCACTAGATCACATTGGATTCGACTTTGACACTTAGGTTTTTCTGTTGAAACTCTACTGAGCTCGTCGACTGACCACTAGGTTATCTTTAGTCCAACGTCCACTTTCAGTTTCTCAACTAGAACCTACAGGGTCAAAATACTCTATGTTAGACACCTAGTTATGCTTGACATATCCTCGCTAACAACCTACCCATACGATAGCATATTCCGATTCGTAATCATTCATATTATAATAACACAGATAACAATTAGGGTTCACATTCTCGAAATCGGTTCGGTGTTCATTTTCAGAAAATATGTATACTCGTAATTTTACGAAATCAGGGTTACGGATTTTATAAAATTATCCCATCACATCGTGCAATCGAGTTTTATATAAAACACATACATATCCATATAACCACTCAACGTCCTAATAATCGTCGGATACGCTCCCGTATTTTTATAGGTAAATTTCCTGGAAATCGGGCAGCGTCTCTTTTGTTTATCGGACTACCCGTCGAATACAATATCGACGTCAATCATAACAATCAATCAATCCAAACCATTAATCTAACAATCATTATTTATAATCCAAACCGCTCGATAACAACCGCAATCAACTACGCAACCAAAATCTCGATACAATCTTTATATGCCCGGTACATAGTTTTCGTTCTAAAAATAATTTTACGAACTAAATTGATATTTTAAAATTAGGACTCAGAATAAACATCACAGTCCACCGTCAGCTCACAGAGTTCATCGCAGACGGCGGCGAAATTCGCGGGTACCCGATTGATTCGGGTTTCTAACACAGATTTCACCGGTAAAATCTCGAATAATTAAAATAATTATTCGAATAATCATTAAAACTTTATTCCCGTATTTCAAAAATAATTTGAATCAATCAGATGAATCAATTAATACAACACGGCAGTTGCAAGAGCAACAAAAAGAAACATCACGCGCACAGAATAATACACCACACGCCACAACCTCGCCGGAAAGCAGCGAGGGGCGGCGGCTAACAAGGAAAAATGACAGGGCGACAACAGTATACAGCAAATGCCATAAACAACAGCCTACACACACAGAACACACGCACCCCATCACCGGACCAGCTCACCGGAAAAGAAACCGGCGGTAGCCGGCAAAAGAGAGAAAACAAAACGGTGACACAACAATTACTGAGAACGGAAATCGCAGCAGCACAACAGGGACACAACCAGGAGCAATTAAAAGGAAATTTAGGAACAAGGAGGGAGAGAGATTGAGCTCTCGAGAGTTCAATTCCACCGGAAAATCGAGAAGGAAAGGGGTTATAGGAGAGGGTATTGTGTTCATCAGTTTATTTTGTTTTTAATACATAGCAGTAACACAGCGAGTAATAATACTCTGCCACATTTCTATTGAATGGCAGAAATCCTGACATGTGCCCCATTTCTATTGTAAATTCCCAATTTTGTTCTTGTTTTACAAAATAACGAACAAATTTACGAGTAAAAATTAACCCAAAAATTATCAATTTAGTTTTTAAATATTACAAATAAATCAAAGATATTAAAAATAATTTTTTCATAATTTTTGTATTATTTTTAAAACATAACTGGTACACGCAATTTATAATTAACGAACCGAGCTGCACTTAAAACAATTTCAGAAAATCACGAAAATAGTATTAAAATGTTATAAATATCCGGAAGTTAATAAAAACATAAATTTCCAAATTTTTAAACCAATTCTGAAATGTAATTTATACCCGCTTTTATCAATTAAACGAATCAACGCGCGGGTGAAATTAATCCCAAAAATTACTAAAATAATTTTAAAATTCTCAGAATATTCCAAACTTGAATAAATATGAGTTTCATAATTTTTGAAGAATTCTAGAATTAAATATGGATTTTACAAATAAAAGCAATCAGAAAATCATTTAAAGATAAATAATTAATAAAATATTGATTCCCCAATTTTATAAAATCCTAAAAATAATTATTGTAATTATAAAATCATAAATTTTTTTAGAAAAATTCCAAATATTTATGCAAATAAATTTGCACTAAATCCACTTTTGAAAGTGAAAACAATTCAACACAACTCCATAATTAATCACGCGGACAACCCGGTACACCATAAATCACACATAGCTACTAACCAAACAATACATAGCGGCCAAAACCATTACCCATATTTTATTTATTTAATAACTTCCATAGTTACATATTGAAATAATTTAAAAATACACGAATCGTTATATCCTTCCCTCCTTAAAAAGATTCTGTCCTCAGAATCTGGTCTAACTAAACAAGTGAGGATATTTGTCAAGCATATCTGACTCTAATTACCAAGTAGACTTTTCTACTAGAGGATTTCAAACATACTTACTATAGCTATACCCTCATTTCCAAGGACTCGTCTTTAACGATTAAGAATTTGGATTAATCACTATATGCAGAACAAACTTCGACAAGAGCCCATTGGCTCCTAATCAATCACTTGATTCGAATCAGATACTTATCACCTTAACATTGACACGCAGAACACATTATCTGCACATACTGATGTAACGGTAACATCAACTCAAGAACAACTTTATCTATATTTATCAATATCTCGAATAGTTTACTAAATTTAGGACTTAACTTGTCTCATTTACTCAAACTTATCCAATCTCTCTCAGGATGACACTTTTACTAACACTACTGGTCCTATTTTTATAATCATACTCTCCCTAGATACAATTCCGCATCTTTCTTTGTCTATCCCAAACTGCTTCAATCAATAACACTAAGCCCTTGGTGTGCTGAATTAACGTAGATTTTGACAACTTCATTTCTCCCATTTTATCTCAATAAAGTGGGGACCTACACTTGCATCCACATAAGGCTTGGTAAGGTAGCATCCTAAAGCTGACATTGATGATAAATGATCATCCCAGTTTTCCTTAAAACTCAACCTCTCCACATATCTTGTTTTTCCTGAATCGCTTCCTCACTTTGACTCTTCGCTTAAGGTTGGTAGGCGGTGCGCATTTTCAACTTGGTTTCCAAACATTTAAACATCCCCTATTCGTTTCTATCAGTTAAGGCTGAAAAGTAATCTCATATATTCATTCATTATCACCTTTAGGTATTTGAACTTCATATTCCACTCTTTCCAATTTGTTTATTAACTCCTCAGTGATCTTAATTACATCCAATCCCTTCTTTCTGTACAAGGCATCTGTTACCACTTGGCTTTGTTTAGGTAGTTGTTAATGGATTAATTTAGAATCTTTTGTTAACCTTAGTCAAAATTTCATTCTTGAAGACTCAACGTGTAGTTGTTTTCCTTCTAATTTAGGGAGAAAAATCCTTGGGCATTTCACACAGACTTTCTTATTCCTTGAATAGCTAAGGATGTTATTAATAAATACAATTTGCTTATCCAAGTACTCCTTATACACCACGTTACTTAATTCTTTAATTCTGCCACTCATAGCATTCAAGTTCTAAATAAAAGTCTGAGGATATTATGGTCATTCTCCTGGGCGCATAAATTTCCTCTTACTAACTGCTAGCATCGTGATCCATTATCTTCTCTTGACATCTCCTTATCTTTCCCTTAACAATTTCGGCTGAAAGGTCATATTATCCATCCTTGCTCCTTTTAAATTATGAACTCTGACTTCCAAGTCTAACTTCTAAACTTCCATATATAATTCTTCTGGTGCGGTCTCTATGTTCATTTTCTCCTTTTTGCGTATCGCTTGCCTCTACATTTGCTTTTCCTCAGGAATATATACTTCAAACTCTTATGGTACGTATAGATCTTACACCTTTCTCCATACATATCATGTTTCCCAATCTTTCAAAGCGAATATTATTACCGCTAGTCCCACATTATGAGGAGGATACTTCTGCTCATAAGGTTTCGGCTGTCTGGATGCATATACAATAACTTTATTGTGCCGCATCAACACACATCCTATTCCCTTATGAGAAGTATCACTATAAACTACCAAATCTCCTTGATTTGTTCAAAGTAATAAAGCAGGTGATGTAACCATTCTTTCATTTAACTCCGTAAAACTTTATTCACCCTTCTCCATTTCATATAAACTTCTTGTTTTTCTTGGTTAGCTTCGTCAAAGGTATTGCAACTTTCAAGAAATCTTGCACAAATTTTCAATAATAACCGGTCCACAGTAAAACTTCTTACTTTTATAGGCGCTTTTGGTTTTTCCTTATTCATAGTAACTTTAATTTCTACTGGATCTCCTTTGATCTCCTTCTCACTAATTATTTATGCTTTCTACCATCAAAACTTTTACCTTGTAAACTTTACATACAATTTCTTTCTTCTCCGACTCCCCAATTATCATTAAATGCTTTGCATGGTCCTTTGTTGACTTTAAGTAACACAACTACAGCTTATCCCGATATTCCTTAAAGATTCTTTGATATGTCCATAGGTTAAATCTTCAATTGATAATACCCAAATCTTAAATCAATCTTAGAAAATACTCTTCTTCTTTCATCTGATCAAATAATTTACTAGTTCGAGGTAACGGATACTTGCTCTTGATAGTAGACTTGTTGAACTTTCACTAGTCGACACATAATCTCCTACTTTTATATAACAAATAATACCGGTGCACCTTATGGAATACACCGGGTCTAATCGCTTCTTCTTCTAACATCCCTTGCATGTGCTTTGCTAATTTCCCCATTTTAACTGGTGCCATTCCGTGTAAGGCCTTGGTCACTGGCTTTGTCTCAGGTACTAAGTCAATCGCGAGCTTTATTTTTCTATCTGGAGGAAATATTGATAACTCATCTGGAAACATATCTTGAAACTCCTTAATTGCTATAAGATCTTCAAATTTTGTTTGCTTCTGACTTTTATTTATCTCATAATCACCATAATGCTCACATCTTGATTACCGTAATCATCGTTAACAAATTCTTTACCCTCCTTTTTCCTTTATATCTCATCATATTCTCATTTGACATCTTCAGAACTATCTCTTCATCACGACGGTTCGTCTGGGCATCATGCTTAAATAATTAATCCATTCGTTAGAATAATGTCAAATCCTCTTATCTCAAATGACATCAATTCTTCACAACTTATTGCCATAAATCTCAATTCCACCATTGGTACTCACTTATTTAACACTTACACGTCCTTGATTTGCTAATCTTTAGTAATAATCTTATCAATTAAACAGGGTAATTCATCTTATCAACAAACCTTAAGGGATAAACAATTAGTTGCTCCCACATCTTTCAATACTTTAACGCATAAAGTATCCATAACAATCATTCATGTCATCACATCCGTATTCTAAATGATATAATTCACAGGAAAAGTCGCAAACTCTCGTTTTCGAAGACGTATTCCTTATTGAAGTAAATTACTTTGACTCGTAGTGCATCCCGAACTGGGGCTAGTGATTTGCAATCATCGCCATATGTCCTTGTTTCCTTCCCATGCATATAAGGTAGCTGGAACTTTGTCCGCTTGGTTCATAATACGTTGATTTATTTGAAAAACTTTTGCAAAGAATGACGGTATAACGAAATAACTAGAAGGATTCATAATTCAATACACTTGAAGTTGAAAAGAAAGAGGAAATAATGATTTGGATATAAATGAGACAACCACATTGGTACTTAAGATGGCCAGTCTTTCATACCATATGGCATACAGCACATGATTAGGTGGCGTCCCACCCGACTCTTCGTCATTCTGACAAAGTGTCTCACCATAATACTGTTTGTCCCAATAAGAAAGCAAAACTTGAGGGTAACAATTAAATTTGAAAGGAATGCAATATCCATCTTTTCGATATCATAGCAAAGAGTTTATTTAAGAAAAGAAGTCCCTACTTATTTAGGAATCAAAAGGAACATACTCTGTAAGATTGAAGACAAGGATGATACCATTGGTCACCATCCACATTTCACTTGTATTCATCTTTCGAGCTTGTTCGATCATATCCCAATTGCGTCATATAACAACTTTAGAAAGTACACTGAAATGCTTTCGCAAATTAAGCAATACGGTAGATTCTTACTTGTTAAGTCTTGCGTCTTTACCATCGCACCTACACATATAGTATTTTAACAATTCGATCATAATGGTGTTCCTACCAGATAACTTCGAATTTCCTCTTTTTAATTTAGAATAACCATGAATTATTCAACATAACGATCCTTTTGTTAATCATATTTGTTTTAGAAAAGTCTGGAAATCTTCCCAATCTTCTTCGATCATCCTCAGGCTTCTGTTAAATCAATAAATTCTTTAAACTTTAATGGTCTCTGCAACAATATGAATAATTACTCCGTACACGGATTCTGTTATTAATCTTGTCAAAAAATATTTGCACCTTACCGTTAGGAATAATCCACTTCTTCATAATCGCGGGTTACTTTGTTCTCTGAATTAACAATACTAAGTCTGAAACAAACATCCTTCCAGGTAATTCGGGTTTTTTAACAAACAAGAAATTCAAATAGTAACTTGACAACCAAGGTTTAAAACTTATTTTATTAAAACAACCTCTGAAAATTTGTTAAGAAAATCTCTTTCGAGAGTTTGTTTAAGAAAATTTTGAAAATCGCACAATTGGTTGTCCTTACTGTATGAGTTGGTTGTTGTCCTTCTTACCTATAATAATGTACCAAATTAAAGAAACAATCACATAAAAGTCCATTCACTTCAATCACCTTTTCTCCTTTATCGTGTCCATTTACCTTTCTTAATCGATGAAAACTTCAATTGTCGTTGCATGATATCTTATTCGTAGCTTCACCTCAAAGCTTCCATACGGGTAATACTCCCGACATTATCGTTGCAGTAGTTAAGTAGAACAGGCTATCCAATAGTCGACAAATCAGCTGATGTCACATCACCTTGTTACTATAAATATATCACATTATCATAACACCATTAATTATCTTCAAGAAAGCTCCAGAACCATAACCTCCTCTAACTCTCTTTTTAATACTTATCTTATCCATTCCACAAGCTAGTCATGGGTTGCCTAATGACTAATGGCTTCTTTTGATCTGGTAACAACTATCCTTCGGAACACCTGAATCTTCTTTCTAGACTTCTTCTCACCTTTATTTATATCTTAAGTACTCACCATTTACTGTAACTCCCGAATCCATCCTCGTAGGTACTGTTGCTTCATAGGACAAGTTTTAAACCGAGGGTATAGAACAGGATGTAGGATAAACTAAAAAGATACCCTCACAGCTGAATGTCTAGTAAAAATAAAATTAAACATATGGAGGTTCTTAAATAGGTATTCTCTCATCAAGAGGTGGTAGAATAGCATAGAATAACTTGAAGAGGTGCAACTGTCATAACAGAAGTAGTACCATTAATATTGTTGGAGGAACAAAGTGCAAATCAAATCTTAGAGAAGATGATGATCCTCGAACGTAAAACCCCAAATGATCAGAGGATACAGGGAAGTCAGGATCTGCCATTGCCGTTGTCTGGAGATCACGTCGCAAGTTAAGAATCCTGAATCGTAACACGAACCGCATCAGAGACCTACTATACAATGGCACTCAACCTCGCAACGTCCTATCTTTCTGTTTCCTATTCCTAATCCTAATCCTCTACCCAATCCCGATAATCTAGGCTTGTTTCAGTGACTTATAACCTGTAGCTCTGATACCAACCTGTGGCGCCTTCCAAACCCGGGTCAGAAGTTTGGGGTCCACAACACATACACAAAATATAAACCTGTATAAGAAATATTATTTGCAATGACCCTGCTTTACACAACCATGGATCGCGACAGGTTAAAGTATGGAAACAAGCCACAACCTTAACTTTTATTACAAGGTATCAAATCCCATCTAATTTAACTTACAACTGATAATGAAATTATTCTTACAATCTTACTATCTCACTATCATATGAAGTTCCTGCTACCTCGATCTAACTCAAACTGGAATCCTAGCTCGCACTTTGGACTGAGGGACTTCACTATCATCCATATCCTTTTTAACTGTAAAATTTATAAAAAGATTCGCAAGAGTGAGCTAACTAGCTCAGCAAATCATAATAACGATAAGTGAGGTTAAACAATGATCAAATGAGATGATTTAGAGGAAACAAATTTCTGTTTAATTAATCATTGGAACTGGATATTCATTTTAAGTTTTAAAACCAAGGTTAGGCTGCTGATCAGTCACGCACTAACACCGAGCAAAGCACACAGCACTGCTCTAACTACTGGATCCAAGGCACACATTGGCCTAACTTGACCATTGATATGGTCTGACCACGAATCTGGTCCGTATATATAAAAAAACTATCCAATTCTAAATCAGTTCAATATGATAAACAATATAATTCGATAAAAGAAGATCATAATCAATGATGGTTAAACACTTGAATAACAACGTAAGGAAACTCATGTATATCACGAGGGCATATCAGGGTATGTATAAGAAACGGTTTTCAGTCTGTAAAAGGATCAGGTATTAGACAATAATGATTTTTCAAGGTATATTTCTTTGATGTTATAAAGAATGGTTGGAGTATAAAAGTTTCTTTGTTTTCAAACAATTTTGTTCCAGTGTTTGGTATTTGGTAGTTATAGATTTGGGGAGTAGTATCATATATGTGTGATTTGGCATCTGAAAATCAACAAGGGATGGTTTACACAGAATAAGTCTTACGGTTCAAAGATCAAATGATGTGGCTCAGGTTCAAGGCTGAAGGATTCAAAGTTCTTACAATATAAAACAGAGCTATTTTGAATACTTAACAATATGTCACGAGAGAATTTATAAATATTTGTATTATATTTCGAAAAAGGTTTAGAAGTACTTTCCTTACAGGGCTTTGCAACTATTACTGATCAACTCTGAGCCGACTCTACTGCTCAGGCTTTAACGTCCAACCACTAGATCACATTGGATTCGACTTCGACACTTAGGTTTTTCTGTTGAAACTCTACTGAGCTCGTCGACTGACCACTAGGTTATCTTTAGTCCAACATCCACTTTCGGTTTCTCGACTAGAACCTACAGGGTCGAAATACTCTATGTTAGACACCCAGTTATGCTTGACATATCCTCGCTAACAACCTACCCATACGATAGCAAATTCCGATTCGTAATCATTCATATTATAATAACACAGATAACAAGTAGGGTTCACAATCTCGAAATCGGTTTGGTGTTCGTTTTCAGAAAATACGTATACTCGTAATTTTATGAAATTAGGGTTACGGATTTTAGAAAATTATCCCATCACATCGTGCAATCGAGTTTCATATAAAACACATATGTATCTATATAACCACTCAAAGTCCTAATAATCGTCGGATACGTTCCTGTATTATTGTAGGTAAATTTCCTGGAAATCGGGCAGTGTCACTTTTGTTTATCGGACTACCCGTCGAATACAATATCGACGTCAATCACAACAATCAATCAATCCAAACCATTAATCTAACAATCATTATTTATAATCCAAACCACTCGATAACAACCGCAATCAACTACGCAACCAAAATCTCGATACAATCTTTATATGCCCGATACATAGTTTTCGTTCTGAAAATAATTTTACGAACTAAATTGATATTTTAAAAGTAGGACTCAGAATAAACATCACAGTCCACCGTCAGCTCACAGAGTTCATCGCAGACGGTGGCGAAATTCGCGGGTACCCGATTGATTCGGGTTTCCAACACAGATTTCACCGATAAAATCTCGAATAATTAAAATAATTATTCAAATAATCATTAAAACTTTATTCCAGTATTTCAAATATAATTTGAATCAATCAGATGAATCAATTAATACAACACGTCAGTAGCAAGAACAACAAAAATCAACATCACGCGCACAGAATAATACACCACATGCCACCACCTCGCCGGAAAGTAGCGAGGGGCGGCGGCTAACAAGGAAAAATGACAGGGCGACAACAATATACAACAAATGCCACAAACAGCAGCCTACACACATAGAACACACACACCCCATCGCCAGACCACCTTGCCGGAAAAGAAACCGGTGACAGCCGGCAAAAGAGAGAAAACAAAACGGTGACACAGCAATTACCGAGAACGGAAATCACAGCAGCACAACAGAGACACAGCCAGGAGCAATTAAAAGGAAATTTAGGAAGAAGGAGGGAGAGAGATTGAGTTCTCGAGAGTTCAATTCCACCGGAAAATCGAGAAGGAAAGGGGTTACAGGAGAGGGTATTGTGTTCATCAGTTTATTTTGTTTTTAATACACAGCAGTAACACAGCGAGTAATAATACTTTGCCACGTTTCTATTGAATGGCTGAAATCCTGACACGTGCCCTATTTCTACTGTAAATTCCCATTTTTTTTCTTGTTTTGCAAAATAACGAACAAATTTACGAGTAAAAATTAACGCTAAAATTATCAATTTAGTTTTTAAATATTACAAATAATCCAAAGATATTAAAAATAAATTTTTCATAATTTTTGTATTATTTTTAAAACATAACTCGTACACGCAATTTACAGTTAACGAACCGAGCTGCACTTAAAACAATTTCAGAAAATCACGAAAATAGTATTAAAATGTTATAAATATCCAAATTTTTAAACAATTTCTGAAATGCAATTTATACCCGCTTTTATCAATTAAACGAATCAACGCGCGGGTGAAATTAATCCCAAAAATTAGTAAAATAATTTTAAAATTCTCAGAATATTCCAAACTTGAATAAATATGAGTTTCATAATTCTTTAAGAATTCTAGGATTAAATATGGATTTTACAAATAAAAGCAATCAGAAAATCATTTAAAGATAAATAATTAATAAAATATTAATTCCCCAATTTTATAAAATCCTAAAAATAATTTATGTAATTATAAAATCATATAATTTTTTTAGAGAAATTCCAAATATTTATGCAAATAAATTTGCACTAAATCCACTTTTGAAAGTGAAAACAATTCAACACAACTCCATAATTAATCACGCGGACAACCCGGTACACCATAAATCACACATAGCTACTAACCAAATAACACATAGCGGCCAAAACCAAAACCAATACCCATATTTTATTTATTTAATAACTTCCATAGTTACATATTAAAATATTTTAAAAATACATGAGTCGTTATAATAATAATTTTTAAATTGATAATTAAGCTATTCAACCCCCTTTTTAGCTTAATATAGCCCTTTTACGGGACCTATCAACTTTGTTCAACCATAATATATTCAAGAAAAGCTTAAAAATAGTAAAACACATTCACCCCCCCCCATCTCTGTGTTATTCATAGCCTAACAAGTGGTATCAGAGCAAAATCTGGAAGTAAACAAATTTAAGATCTTGGAAGAATGAATACACAGAAAATCAGTTGCATCAAAATTCCTACCTTTGACAAAGCTAACTACACTCTTTGGAAAAAGAAAATGTTGATGTTTATCAGAATGGCCAATCCACTCTATATTCAGATACTCAAAAATGGGCCCTTTATTCCTATGGTTAGAGTTGAAGAATCAACAGATGGTGATATGGTCATTCCAGCTCATTATGCTCCAAAAGATCCTTCTGAGTATTCTGAGCCTGAAAAGGAGAAAGTTTCCCTAGATAGTGGCTTGCAATCGATATTGATTGAGTCACTTGACAATATGATGCACAACAACATTGTCAATTGTGACATTGCCAAGAAAATATGGGAAAATATTGAAATACTCTATGAGGGAACTGAGGAAGTTAGATCAAATCAAAGAAGAATACTGATTTCACAGTATGAGGGTTTCATGGCCAAGCCAAAGGAAAGTATAACAAATGTGTTTGAAAGGTTCAACAAGCTAATAAATGACTTACAGCTCCATGACAAATTCTATGAAGCTGAAGAGGTGAACTTGAAGTTCTTGCTTACTCTCCCTAATCATTTGGAACAGAAAATCTCAGCAATCAGGGAAGGGAGAGACTTGAGCAAAATAACACTGAAAGTTCTATATGGAATTCTCAAAACATATGAACTAGAAATGATTCAAAGGAAATTATTGAGATCTGGTCAAGGACATGTTGTAGATGGCTCAAGTGCTTTAATTGTCAATGAAAGCCAAACATTAAATGATGAGCCAAGATCTCAAACTCCAGCTGCCTCAACAAGTGATCAAAGAACAAATGATTCACAGGAACAAGTCATTCTAGAATTGGAAGAAGATGAGTTCTACACTCTTGATGAACTGGATGAGCTAGATCAGTCAATGGCCTATTTGGCTAGATAATTTTCTAACATTAGAGTAAAGAAGCCAAGATAAAGGGTAAATGATAGTCTTTCAACAAAGACAGTAGCTGGAAAGGAAAAGGGAAGTATACTTCTGACAGCAAGAATGGTTAGAAAACTGGATCTGTTGAAAGATCTAAGATAATGTGCTTCAAATGTGATGAACTAGGTCATTTTGCTACAGAATGCAGGAAACCCAAGAAAGCAAAGAAAGACAAAGCTTATCTTGAATTGGAAGAAAATTATGAAGCTCCTTTGAAGAAACAGCAAAGCAAATCTTATATTGCAGAGGGTAAAAGTTGGGATGATTCTGATAATGATGAAGATGAAGAATTTGAGAATTATGCACTCATGGGCTTGGAGCAAGGAGAATCATCCTCATCTAAATCACAGGTACCAACTCTTACCACCATTGATTTAAATGTGAGTCAATATAAGGAAACTGTAGAGAAGATGAGCACATAAATGTTTCACATACATACAAGTATGGTTGCTACTAATGAAGAAGTGAGCAGAATGACAAAGATAAATGAGAAGCTTGAAAGTGAGAAGTAAGAAACTGAATTGTTGTTGGTGAAGCTTGAAGCTGTAAGACAAGAGAATGCATATCTCAAGAACAAGCTCAAGTGTGCAAATGCAATTGAAGCAGTGCTAAGAGAGAAGTTGTAAAATAATGAGGTGAAGTGTAAGTCTTTCAAGAATGCATCTGAGTTAATTGGACAGTATCATGAGAAAAACAAACCATGTGCAAATATTGTTATTGGTCTTAACTATGATGCCTTGAACAGCAAGAAGAAAGAGACATGTGACAAAGGAAAAATAATAGTTAATGAAAATGTTCCAGCTATGCTGAAAAAGGTTGCATCACATATGTTCAAGGCATGTGAAGTCAACTTCAGTGAAGAAGAATTGATTATCAAGCAAGAAATTGCTGATGAGGACAAAGAGAAGAAAACTGTAGAATCAACTCAGTCCTCCAACACTGAAGAGAAGCTCATGGATAAACAAAGTTCCAAGACACCTGTTAAAGAAACCAAAACTTAAGATGCAAGAAAGAAAAAGAAAAATAGAAATGGGAAAATAAGCATAAACAAAAGCAACAATTTTCCTTAAATTGCAGATGCTCCAAGAAAGAAATGTGAAAAATGTGGCTCTTTGAATCACCTAACTCACCTTTGTAAAAAGGCAGTTAGCAAGCCAACTAAAGGAGCCTGCAAATACAATGAAGCAAATGCAAATGATCCCTACATCTTCTGTGACAAGTTTGACTGCATTCCTTGCAACTTAAAAGTGATGAAAAGTTGCCATAAACTGAGAGTAGATCTCAAAGAAACAAGAATTAGGTCTACAACAGAAAGAGAAAATGCTCAACAGTCAATGCACTATTTTATCTAAAAGTACTCATTCTACATCTGCTAAATCAGTTAACAAGAATAAAGCACCCAACACTGTTTGGGTTGCTAAACACACTTAAAACTCATTGTGTGCAGGGCAAAGTGAAGAAAGTCATCTGAAACATAGATAGTGGATGTTCTAGGCATATGACAGGTGATAAAGCCCTGCTATCACAATTTGAGGAGAAAGCTGGCCTCTTGGTGATCTTTGGAGTCAACAACAAAGGATTCAAAATGGGATATGGCAAAATTGTTTCTGAAAACATTGTCATTAATGATGTAGCACTAGTAGCTATTCTTGAAATGAATCTTCTCAGTGTTAGCCAATTTGCAGACAAAGGCTTTGAATTTTTATTCAACAAAGAAGAATCCACTTTTATCAGCAAGAAAACTGGTGAAGTTGCTCTGAAAGGAGCAAGGAAAGGAAGCTTGTTTGTTGCAGACTTAGACTCAATAAATAAGGATGGAACTTGTTGCTTCTACACTAAGGCATCAGAAGAACAAAGCAAGTTGTGGCATAAGAAATTGTCTCAATTAAATTTCAAGACAATTAACACCTTGGTCAAAAAGGAGTTAGTAAGAGACATGCCTAAACTGGAATTTGCTCAAGTTGAAGTTTGTGAAGCTTGTCAAAAAGGAAAAATGAAAAGATCAAGTCACAAGTCAAAAACTGTGAATTCTATAAGTGCACCATTACAGCTCATTCACATGGACTTGTTTGGGCCAGTAAATGTCTTATCAATTTCAAGGAACAAATATGCACTTGTGATGGTGGATGATTTCTCAAGATACACTTGGGTAGAGTTCATGCACTCTAAAGTTGAAATTCCACACATCATAATTGAGCTTATAAAGAAGATAGAAAAACAGGCTGAATTGAGTGAATTCTGTAAAAGTAAGGGCATTGTTCAAGAATTCTCAGCTGTTAGAACACCTCAACAAAATGGAGTAGTTGAAAGAAAGAACTGAACATTAGTTGAAGCTGCTAGAACAATGCTGCAAGATGCCAACTTACCAACAAGTTTTTGGGAAGAGGCTGTTAACACTGCATGTTACACTCAGAACAGATACCTTATTAACAAGGCACATGGCAAATCACCTTACTCAATCATGTCTATAAGGAAGCCTACTGTAAAGCATCTTCATGTGTTTGGAAGAAAGTGTTACATCCTGAAAGACAACTCTCAATATATGGGAAAATTTGACTCAAAAGTCTTTGAAGCAATTTTTCTAGGATATTCACCGGAAAGAACAGCCTACAAAGTTTATGTGATTGATCAGAAGAAGATTATGGAGAGCATAAATGTGACTTTTGATGATGACAAGTGTCCAGGCTTGGAATGCCTTGATGATAATGAAGTTGAAGCCATTGCATTTGAAAACCTCAACATTGATAGTGATTATGATGGGGAGGATGGAGTTGATGCACAACAGAAGACAAATGAAGAGTCTACTGGATAAGAAAATCATGGAAATGGAAGCTCATCTCAAACACCTGAATTTGATAGCACAAACTCAGGGGAGAAAGAGAAGAAAGATCTAGCAGTCATACTAATAATGAAGAAAATGATGAAGGCACAAGTCAACAAACTCATACAAGAAAGTGGGATAGAAGTCACACTAGAGAAGCAATAATTGGTGATCATACTGTTAGTGTGAGGACTAGAAGTGCAACTGTTAATGAGTGCCTACATGCATGTTTTTTGTCTCAAGTAGAGCCTAAGAAAGTTGATGAAGCTCTACTAGATCCTAATTGGATATCTGCCATGCAGGAAGAGCTGAATCAGTTTGAAAGAAACAAAGTTTGGGAATTGGTTCCTGCACCAAAGAATAGAAGCATTATTGGAACAAAATGGGTGTTCAGGAACAAGATGGATGAACATGATATAGTTACTAGAAACAAAGCAAGGTTGGTTGTAAAAGGCTACTCACAAGAAGAAGGAATTAATTATGATGGAACTTTTGCTCCAGTTGCAACACTTGAAGCACTAAGGATTTTTTTAGCATTTGTTGCACACTCAAACTTTAAAGTGTATCAAATGGATGTCAAGAGTGCCTTCCTGAATGGTGAGACAGAAGAGGAAGTTTATGTGCAACAACCACCTGGTTTTGAAGATCCAGAATTTCCAAATTTTATGTACGAGCTACTCAAGGCTCTATATTGACTAAAACAGGCAGCCAGAGCTTGGTATGACACACTGTCAGAATTCCTACTGAAGCATGGTTTTACTAGAGGTACTATAGACAAGACTCTCTTCTACACGAAACATGGTGAGAATATGATCCTAGTTCAAATCTATGTGGATGATATCATCTTGGGTTCTATAAATGAGAAGCTTTTCCAAAGATTCTCCAAGCTTATGCAAAGTGAATATGAAATGAGTATGATGGGGGAACTGAGTTACTTTCTTGGACATCAAGAGGATTTTCAAATATTTTAAAGCGAACTCCAAACTTGGGATTATGGTATCCTAAGGGAACTGGTTTTGAAGCCGTTGGTTACACAAATGCAGATTTTGCTGGATGCAGGGTTGATAGGAAGAGTCCTAGTGGAAGCTGTCAATTTCTTGGTCAAAGACTTGTATCCTGGTATAGCAAGAAACAATAATCTGTATCAACTTCTACAGCTGAGGCTGAATACATAGCTGCAAGAAGTTGTTGTGTTCAAGTGCTTTGGGTTAGAAATCAGTTAATGGATTATGGCCTAGTGTTACACAAAATTCCTATCATGTATGACAATACTAGTGCTATATCTATAGTAGCTAATCCAGTTAATCATTCTAGAAAAAAGCACATTGATGTAAAGTACCATTTTATAAGAGAACATGCTACAAATGGTACCATTGAGCTCATTTTTGTTCCAACAGAAAAACAATTAGATGACATTTTTACTAAACCTTTGGATGAAGCAACTTTCACTAGACTTGTAAGTGAAATTGGAATGCTTAATTCTTCATCCTAAGGCAAGAACTCAGCTAATGTTTTGCACAAATTAATTTCTAATAAATCAATCTTTATTTGATTTAAATTGGAAATTAACTGAAATATGAATTATAAATATTTCAGAAATCTCTGCATATTTATTTTTCAAAATTCAATTCAACTTGGAATTTTTTAAATTCTAATTAAACTGCTCAATTATTAATTTACAGCCTTAATATGTAAAATTAACCAAGGCAGAATTACAGTAATCATAAGTATATAGAGAACTAAGTTCTCGATAAGTCTAATAGACTTCTCGACAAATCATTTTAGGACTTCTCGAATGAGTTCTCGACAAGTCAATTTACTGACTTCTCGAGTGACTTCTCGATAGGCTTAAATATGACTTACCGATAAGTCCTTGTACAGTTCTCTAGTAGTGTTAATTCACAGAGTTCTTTATACGTACAATTTTTGTCTTATCAGTAACCCAGAACTGAAATAATTTAATTTAATAAATTATTTTGGTAAAATTCTTTTAAAAATTTATTCTAATTTTATTTTGAACTTATTCAAATAAAATTTGGAATTATTTTAGTCCATTTTTGGACAAATTGAGTATTTATTTAACATCTCGATAAGTCAATTTTTAGTTCTCTATAAGAGTAATTTAAAATGCATTCACAATATGTTTTTCATTTCTTAAAATGACTTCTCGATAGACAAACTTCAAACATCTATTTTTGAGTTCTCGACAAGTCATTTACTTTTACTATAAATACCTAGACTTCTCGATAGTACATACTTACAACTTTCAAGATCTCAAGTGACCTAGCTTTCAATCCAAAACCGATTTATTTCTCGTTTTTCACTCTTTCTCACAAATCTCTTTTACCCATTAAACTTCATACTCGTATCAATGGCAACCAACAATCTTGTACCTTTTATCCCCAAGGAAACCAATTTCCTTGCATTTCTATATGCAAATCAAGCACCTAAAGTTTTTCAGTGCTTTGTTAAGGTCCTTTCTGAGACCTACTCTGTAGGTGCTCTAACTGCTAATCCCGTGTTGTATTTAGATGAGTTAGGTGATTTCTGAAATACAGCAATAACCAGGACAGCTGTACATGAGAATCGAGCTGCAACTATAGGGATAAATTGCACAATCAAGGGACAACAAGTGGAGATTCTTGAGGATGATGTCAACAAGGCTTTGGGCATTTTTATTGACAATCTAGTGGAGCTCCAACTCAGGATGAGCTGCATGAGTTCATGGACTTCATCAATTATTCTAAGAGGATTAACCTGGAAAGCATGAACAAGAAGAACTTGAGGAGAGAATGGTCTTTCTTGTTTGACTCAGTGATAAGGGCATTTACTTGTAGAAAGTCAGGATTTGACAACATATCCAGTGTTGTTCAGAAGCTAGTCTACTCCATGGCTCACAACAAACAGATAAATGTAGGACACTACATATTGGAGGAGCTGAGCGCCAGGTTGACAATGTTATTGGAGTCAAGAGGTAAGGAGATCTTTCTGCCTAGATTTATTATGTCAGCTTTAAATTATAAAGTAAATGACATACATATGCTAGAGGGTGTAAACAGGACACTAATTGGAAATTATAAGCAAGTATCCAAAATTCTATTTGGATCACTTCTTACTAAGAATAAGGTTCCAGTAAGTCTTAAGTTAACACCTTTCATGAATGAAAGATTTAAGACTTACCCTTATTCAATGCCAGACATGAGAAGTAGTGGTAATCAATCTAGCACATCTATGATCCCTGAACCTGTGGAAGTATAAGCACATGAACACCAACAGGGATCTTCCCAAGCTGCAACCATTCTTTCAAAACCTTTAGAATCTAGGAAACCAACCACCTCATCTTCTCAAAAGGATGAGGTGAGTAAAAAGAAGAGAAAGGGAGCAACCTTAACTGTTGTAACTGAGAGTGGTGAGGATATAGCTGAAAAAGAGTCACCTTTGGTCAAGAGATCCAAAAGGTGTAAGAAAACTAAGCTGACCACTCAAGCCACCTCTGCATCCTCCCAACAGGATGTAGTTGTAAAAGCACCCAGTATTGAGTCTACACAGCCTGCACCTGAAGTGATTCAAGTGTATGGTAGGAGAAATAAGGATGGCACACACTGTGAGAGCACGTCTCTTAAAGCTCCCTCATCTATTCTGGGGGAGGTTCCAACACTCTTATCCGAGCAACACTCTCTCAATCTTAAATTTCTTCCTCACCAACTGCACTTGAACTAAATTCTCAAGTTCAAACTCACTCAAGTGACTTGGCTCAAGAAGTCTTGATCACCACCCAGACACCTCATTCAGATGGTGAGAGGCTCCTAGCTGGGGTAGACCTTGATGACACCATCACAAACATGGGGGGTTCATCAGTTTTTACTAAAGACCCCATCGAAACTCAAACTACACCTTCATGTGCAAATCAGTCTTCACAGACTGTTAGGTTTGAGGGTAGTACTCTTGAGGGGGAGCTACCTAAATTCTCTCCAATTCAATTGATGGTTCCTCATGTAGGGACAAATCCCCTTAAAACCCTAGCAGAAATTGCCTTGGCAGTTTATGCTAGGAGTACAATTACCAATGATCCTGTCATAGGGGAGGCAAGTATAGCACATTCAAGTACCAGTGTGTTGCAAGACACACAAGGATTTGAGACTGGTGCACATGGAAGTAACCCAGTCAAATCTCCTCCAATTCCATTGGAGGTTCCCACATCAAGTATGGAACACCAACTAGCCATAACCACCAAACAATCTGTGTGAGTAAAACTGTGACCTCAGTCACAGGTGTTTCTGAACCATCAACTTCACAACCATCAACTTCTCAACCTCGCCTTGTCTCTACCTGGTAATAAGTGGCATTTTATACCACTTAAAACATCTTATAATAGCTTAAATTGGTGTCTTAAAATCAAGTATTTTGTGTATTTGATGCATTTTTCTAGTGTTTGTGCATTTCAGGATATTAGTTGCATTTTGGGGGAGAATTCATCAATAATATGCTTTGGCATGTGTTTAGCATTGCAAGTGGGAAGAGAGGAGCAGATTACAGCGAAGAAACGGAGCAAACAGACCATTTTTCCAGAAGGGGTCCGAGCGCCCACTCAGCTATGCTGAGCGGCCGCGCAGGAAGCTGAGCGCCCGCTCAGCTATGCTGAGCGGACACGCAGGGTCGTAATTTCAGATTTAATATTTTAGTCTTCTAATTCTGTTTGGCTTCCAACTTTTGAGTAATCTGGGTTTTATGGGACTCCTATATAAGTAGATTTCAGAGACGTTTCACGTGTGTTGGATCGTTGCATTAATCAATGAGCGAAGGAGATAAGGAAGAAGACCGTTTTAGCACATCGCAATGAAGAGGAAGCATATTTTCTTGTGATTCTTTATTTTGTTGTAACCTTGGATGCTAGTTTTCTTTGCTTTGAACCTATTTACTCTTGTGACGTACTCTGGTTTAATATAATTAGTTTAGTTATTATTCTTTTGTGTTTATTTATCATGTTTTCATATGAACCCATGATGACGATGAGTGCTAACATGGGCTAATCGTGATCATGGGGTCGTAACGGATTTACTATGTACTTCTTTAGTTAGTTATTTAATACCTTAGTGTGTGATGATTGTATGATATCTAGTATTGGTTGTGCATATTCGTCTTATGTGCGTCGTGAACATATAAGATAGGGTGTTAATCTCTTGTGAAGCGACGGTGGATCTCGAGATTTAGAACATGCCATGCTAGCATAGGTTCATGTACGAGTCTGTATGATTAGTGGGTAACTCTAACCGTTTTATTCGCCCTGTGTAATCAAAAGGAATAACTTGTTCTTAAATCATTATGTTATCAATTTCTGTAGACATATAGGGACTCAACATAATTGATGCCTATTCAACTTCTATCTTAATTGTGGATGTTTGGTAGAATGGTATTAGTACAATAAAAGTTGGCTTTTATCAGTTTCGTGTTATTCGATTAATATCATCGTTGTTGCATGCTAAGGGTAATAACAATGACTACTGAAGGAAGTAGTAATGAAGTTGTGATCTCATGAGTATTTTAATATTGTTAATTCTAAGTGTTAATTAAGTGTTTAATTCTAGTAGTTAATTATAGTTCATAATTAGTTAATCAAATCTAAGTGTTATTGTCTTAACATTGAGAAGTAATCATACATTCGTGAGTGAGTTTAATTGAACATAATTAGTCTGAGTCTCTATGGGAACGAACTAGAAAGTATTCTATATTACTTGCGAACGCGTATACTTGCGTGAACATTAGCGCGTGTTTTCGCCTTAACAAGTTTTTGGCACCGCTGTCGGGGACTCGACGTATTTGTTTACTTTATGTACTTACCATCATTGGTCGTTAGGACTCAGTGATTAAGACATATTACTTATTGTTTCCGGTTGTGTTTCTGGTACTTTAGCGAGCGTTTATGCAAACTCGTTCTCGTACTCACAAGAGGACTTTAGATACAGCTGAGGAGACAGACGAAGTTCTTGATATTCCGGAGAAGATAGACTTTGAAGATTCGGATTCAGGAAGTGAGCAGAAAGAGCCAGTAATCATGGGTGATCGTATTATTCCGACAGATCCAACTCTTATGGAGTTTTCTCGGCCTAAAATTGATGATATTCAATCAAGCATTCTTCATCTGGCTATCCAAGCTAACACCTTTGAAATCAATCCGGGCACTATTCAGATGGTGCAGAACTCTGTTTCTTTCGGAGGAGCTGCGACTGAAGACTCAACATGCACATAAGGAATTTTGTCGAGATCTGCAGTACCTTCAAATATAATGGTGTGACTGATGAGGCTATCAAGCTGAGGCTTTTCCCATTCTCACTGAGGGATAAAGCTAAGGACTGGTTACATTCTGAACCAGCTAGGTCCATCACTACTTGGTAAGATCTTGCGCAAAAGTTTCTGGTGAAGTTTTATCCAATGGCCAAGACTGCTGCTATGAGGAGTGCTCTTACTCAGTTTGCGCAGCAACCTACAGAATCTATGTGCGAAGCTTGGGAACGCTACAAGGAAATGTTGAGAAAATGTCCACATCATGGAATGCCCGATTGGATGGTGATCACTGGTTTCTATAATGGTTTAGGGGCCCAATCTCGGCCCATGCTCGATGCAGCAGCTAGAGGCGCCTTGTGGGCCAAAAGCTATATTGAGGCTTATAATCTTATTGAGACTATGGCTGCAAATGAGCATCAAAACTCACCTCAAAGGATGATGCCTGGGAAGGCAGCAGGTATTCTGGAAGTCGATGCAGCCACCACTATTGCAGCGCAGGTCCAAGCGTTGTCTATGAAGGTCGATTCTCTAGCTACCTATGGAGTCAATCAAATAGCTATGGTCTGTGAGCTTTGTGCAAGTACTCATGCTACGGATCAGTGTTCTCTAGTTAATGAATCTGTTCAGTATGTGAATAATTATCAGCGACAACAACAGCCTGTGCCAGCTACTTATCATCCTAACAACAGAAATCATCCAAATTTCAGTTGGGGTAATAATCAGAATGCTATTCAACCACCATATCAGCAAGGTGTGAGTAAACAGTTCAATCCACCTGGATTCCAGCAACCACAGCAGTATGCTCAAAGGCAATCATATCCTCAACAGGGAGGTGCAGCTGCACCCAATAGTGCTGATTTTGAGGAACTTAAGCTGTTATGCAAGAGTTAGGCGGTGTCGATCAAGACCTTGGAAAATCAAATCGGTCAAATAGCCAATGCAGTGCTCAATCACCAACCTGGCACACTTCCCAGTGACACATAAATGCCAGGCAGGAAGGAAGCTAAAGAGCAAGTCAAGGCTATTACCTTAAGGTCTGGGAAAGTTGTTGATGCTGAAAAGGCAAAAGAAGGACAAGCTGAAGTTGGAGATGAAGAAGTCAAGCAAAAGGAGAAAGCGGCAGAACCAAGGAAGACTACTGTTGAACACACTCTGCCTGAGGGTAATACAGGGGAGAAACAACTCTATCCTCCACCACCTTTCCCTAAGAGATTTCAACAACAAAAGATGGATAAGCAGTTCGGTAAGTTTCTGGAGGTGTTCAAGAAACTTCACATCAATATAAGTTTCGCTGAGGCTCTGGAGCAAATGCCTAGTTATGCAAAGTTTATGAAGAATATTCTTTCAAGGAAGGTGAAACTGGATGACCTTGAGACCGTTGCTCTAACGGAAGAATGCAGTGCTGTGCTGTAGGAAAAGTTACCTCCAAAGCTTAAAGATCCCGGTAGCTTCACCATTCCTTGCACTATTGGAAAGTTGTCTTTTGACAAATGCCTTTGCGATTTGGGAGCAAGCATCAAGCTGATGCTATTGTCGATCTTTAAAAAGTTAGATTTGCCTGATCCAAAGCCCACCTACATGTCTCATACAATTGGCTGATCGTTCTATTACTTACCCAAGAGGCATAGTGGAGGATGTGCTAGTCAAGGTGGATAAGCTCTTCTTTCCTGCAGACTTTGTTATTCTGGATTTCGAGGAAGATAAGAAGATTCCCATAATCTTGGGAAGAACTTTCTTGGCTACTGGCCGTACCTTGATAGATGTGCAGAAAGGTGAACTTACAATGAGGGTGCAGGATCAGGATGTGACCTTTAATATATTCAAATCAATGAAATTCCCTACAGAAGATGAGGAGTGCTTAAAAGTGTATTTGATTGATTCTGCGGTTACTTCAGAACTCGATCATATGGTAATATCTGATGCATTAGAAAAGGCCTTAGTGGGGGATTTTGACAGTGATGATGAGGATGGCAACGAGCAATTACAATATCTTAATGCTTCTCCCTGGAGGCGAAAGCTGGACATGCCGTTTGAATCTCTTGGTACTTATGACCTCAAAAATGCTGAAGGAAAGCTCAAACCATCAATTGAGGAAGCACCCACCTTGGAGCTTAAGCCATTGCCTGAACACTTGAGGTATGCTTTTTAAGGTGATACATCTACATTACCTGTTATTATTGCATCTGACCTTTCAGGTAGTGAGGAGGACAAACTCTTAAGGATTTTGAGAGAATTCAAATCGGCTATTGGATGGACTATAGCAGACATCAAGAGGATCAACCCTTCATATTGCATGCATAAGATTCTGCTCGAGGAGGGTAGTAAGCCAACTGTTGAGCAACAGCGCAGACTTAATCCTATCATGAAAGAGGTGGTGAAGAAAGAAATTCTAAAGTGGCTGGATGCAGGAATCATTTATCCTATTTCTGGCAGTTCTTGGGTGAGCCCCATGCAATCTGTGCCTAAGAAAGGAGGTATTACTGTGGTAGCAAATGAGAAGAACGAGCTCATCCCCACTCGAACAGTCACAGGATGGAGAGTATGCATGGACTACCGAAAGTTGAACAAGGCCACGAGGAAGGATCACTTCCCTCTTCCGTTTATTGATCAGATGCTTGACAGGTTAGCTGGTCATGAGTATTATTGTCTTTTGGATGGCTACTCGGGGTATAATCAGATTTGTATTGCACCAGAGGATCAAGAAAAGACTACCTTCACTTGTCCATTTGGCACGTTTGTTTTTTGCAGAGTTTCGTTTGGGTTATGTGGCGCACCGGCCACTTTTTAGAGATGTATGATGGCTATATTCTCTGACATGATTGGCAATAATGTTGAGGTGTTCATGGACGACTTCTCCGTCTTTGGACATTCGTATGATGAATGTTTGAATAATCTTCGTGTCGTGCTCAAAAGGTGTGTGGAAACTAATTTGGTGCTCAATTGGGAAAAATGTCATTTTATGGTGCGTGAAGGCATTATTCTTGGGCATAAGGTCTCTAGCAAGGTTCTTGAGGTGGACAAAGCCAAGGTGGCAGTCATTGAAAATCTTCCACCACCTATTTCTGTGAAAGGAATCCGTAGTTTTCTTGGTCATACGGGTTTTTATCGGCGTTTCATCAAGGACTTTTCGAAGATATCTAAGCAGCTGTGCAACTTGCTTGAGAAGGATGTGTCTTTCAAATTTGATGATGAATGTTTGACGGCATTCGAGACTCTTAAGAAGAGTTTGATCACTGCACCAGTTATTACAGCACCGGATTGGACAGAGCCTTTTGAGATGATGTGTGATGCGAGTGATTATGCGGTAGGGGCAGTTCTTGGGCAGCGCACGAATAATCTCTTTCGTGTGGTCTACTATGCTAGCAAGACCTTAAATGGGGCCGAAATGAACTACACCACTACTGAGAAGGAGCTCTTAGCTATAGTCTTTGGTTTCAAAAAATTCCGATCTTATCTGCTTGGGACAAAAGTGACAGTATTCACTGATCATGCGACCATTCGCTATTTGGTTTCCAAGAAGGATTCGAAGCCGAGACTCATTCGTTGGGTGCTCTTACTACAGGAATTTGAGTTAAAGATCAAGGATCGAAAAGGTACTGAGAATCAAGTAGCTGACCATCTCTCTAGATTGGAGAATCCCGAGTCTACTTCATATGATAAGACATTGATCAATGAATCTTTTCCGGATGAGCAGTTGTTCGCAGTTCAGGAGGAAGAGCCATGGTTTGCAGATATTATGAATTATCTTGTCAGCAATATAATGCCTCCTAATTTGACCACAGCTCAAAAGAAGAAGTCTCTGCATGAGGTGAAGTGGTATATGTGGGATGAACCGTATTTATTTAGACAGGGAGCTGACCAGATCATCAGGAGATGTATCCCATTCTGCGAGACGGAGGGGATATTATGAGACTGCCACTCCACAGTTTATGGAGGACACTATGGTGGTGAGAAGACGGCAGCTCGTATTCTGCAAGCAGGTTTTTTCTGGCCTACCTTATTTAAGGATGCTCATCAATTTGTTTTAAGGTGTGATCATTGCCAAAGAGTGGGAAATTTGACGAGAAAGGATGAGATGCCGTTAAATGTGATGCTTGAAGTCAAGGTATTTGATATTTGGGGAATCGATTTCATGGGGCCTTTTGTCTCGTCCTGCAACAATCAGTACATCTTGCTGGCAGTTGATTATATCTCAAAATGGGTAGAAGTCAAAGCTCTACCGATAAATTATGCAAAGGCAGTGTTGAATTTTCTTCATAAGCAGATTTTCACAAGGTTTGGAACGCGTCGAGTAATCATAAGTGATGAAGGGTCGCATTTCTGCAACCGTAAGTTCACTTCTATGATGTAGCGTTATAACGTGAATCATCGAGTTGCTACTGCCTATCATCCGCAAACAAATGGTCAAGCGGAAGTATCTAACAAAGAGATCAAGCGCATTCTAGAGAAGGTTGTTTGTCCGTCAAGGAAGGATTGGTCTTTAAAGCTCGGTGAAGTTGTTTGGGCTTACAGAACAGCATACAAAACTCCACTTGGCATGTCTCTATTTCAACTGGTGTATGGTAAATGATGTCATTTACCTGCGGAGCTTGAGCATAAGGCCTATTGGGCATTGAAAAAGTTGAACCTGGATCTAGATGCAGCTGGAAAAAAGCGAATGCTTCATCTTAATGAACTTGATGAATTTCGACTCCAAGCGTACGAGAACAACAAAATGTACAAGGAAAAGGTGAAAAGGTGGCACGATAGGAAGCTACATCCTAAGTTATTCGTGTCGGGGCAACAAGTTCTCTTAATCAACTCTCGTCTCCGACTTTTTCCTGGGAAGTTGAAATCAAGGTGGTCTAGACCTTTTATTGTCAAAACTGTGTTTCCACATGGAGCGGTGGAGATTTTTGAGAATGATCCGGACCAAGCATTCAAGGTTAATGGTCAGCGTTTGAAGCACTAATATGGGGACACGGCAAACCGAGAAATTGTTAGTGCCGTTTTATTATCAACTTGAGGAAGGTACGCAACATCAAGCTAATGATGAAAAAGAAGCGCTTTGTGGGAGGAAACCCATGATTTGTTGTTACAGGAACCCTTAGAAGTTAATAACCTATCCAAAACCACAAAAAAATCATAAAAACTGGGCCATAAATTTTTTTTTCCAGTAGCCTCCTGAGCGCCTGCTCAGCTCTGCTGAGCGACCGCTCAGGGGTCGGCTGGGAGAAAAATTTTTAGTTCCATAAAAATCCAAAAAAAGAATCAGAAAAATAAAAAAACAAAATACAGCCCATAAACCCACGACCTATTTCCCCATTATCCCATGATTTTAACCCTTAAACCCACTCCTAATCAAATTCTACACTAATCCATACCCTATATATACATACACCTATCCCATATATCTCCCATACTCTTTCTACACTTCAACTCTCTCCCAAACACAAAAACATAAATCTCAAGCACTTTTATCCAGATTCGATGGCACCCAAGAGAGCAATGACTATTGATAGCAGCAGCACTGTCCCTACTGCTGATTCTTCGAGGGGTACTGCTGCGAGGCCTCGTTTTAATGATAGGGCTGCTGAGGAGGAGTACACTAGGCTTCTGGGGAAGCCAATTCTGAAGGAGAGGGGTTTTTTACCATCGGGGAGAGATGGTGAGTTGTTGCCTGTGATTGCTGAGAAGGGGTGGATAGCTTTTTGTGAGTCGCCTGAAGCAATTCCGATGAGCGTGGTTCGCGAGTTCTATGCGAACGCGAAGGCCGAGAAGAATGTATATTCTGTGGTCCGGGGGATGACGGTTGATTATCACCCAGTGGTGATTCGCCGTGTGATTGGGCAGAGACAGAGGAAGCCCACGGAGGAGAGCTGGAACGAGAAGACTGCTGAGGATTTTGACTTGGATTTGATTTGTGCTACTCTCTGTAGGCCGGGCACAATATGGATTTTCAAGACTGGAACTAATGAGTATCGTCACTTTCCGGCGATCACAATGAACAGGTATGCCCGTGCATGGAATGCGTTTATTTGTGCTAATATTCTGCCTTCTTCGCATGCACATGAGGTCACAGTTGAGAGAGCACAGTTGTTGTGGGGAATTTTGAATGAGGAGTACTATGTGGACCTTGGTGAGTTCATCTACCAAGGAATTCTGAAGTTTTTGAGGGGAGCTAAGCACATGAACATCCCTTATACATCCACGGTTACTAAGGTTTGTCGAGCGATGGGAGTTCAGTGGCTGTCTCATGAGCAGTTGCAGTTGCCGTCCGCTCCTATTGATTCCGGGACTCTGAATGTGATGCAGGAGTGGACCGGTGGTGAGCCCGAGGAGCAAGGGCTGGGTTATCATCTTCGAGGAGGGCGTCCAGCACGAGGTGCTACTATGGTGAGGCCAAGGCGTGATGAGGCTGGTTCTTCTAGAGCTCAGGAGGGTGCTGGGATGGCTGATACCCAGTATAGGAGGCTGTCACGGAGGATGGATGCTATATACGAGACGTAGAGCATGTTTGCTCAGGAGCTCACCCTTGCGCTAGGGACCGCTTTTTGAGGCCTTGGAGCTGACATCCAGTGGCCAGTTTTTGGTGAGGACTCTGCATATCCGCCTCCTGATACACCACCTACTGAGGGTGATGATGATGATGATGATCTCTCCGAGTAGGTATACCATGTGTTCCTTTCTACTACCTTCACTGGGGACAGTGAAGATTTTAAGTTTGGGGGTGGTAGTTAAGGAATATTTTGTGTGTGTGTCATATAGTTGCATATTCATGATAGTTAGTTCATATAATTGCATAATTTTTGCCATATAGAGTTTTTTTATTATTTATAGCTTTATTTGTTTATCATGTCATATAGCTCATGCATTTGCCATGATCCCTTTTGCGCTGATTTGCCGACTGATTTGTGATGTTGATGCAAGTGTAGTGATAACATTAAAGTAATGTTGAATCGTGTAGGTTGATATGCATGCTAGAAATACTTGTAATTTCACTAAGTCTTAGAGAATTCTTAAGGACTAGATTGTTGTTATGGTTCGACGGTTTTCGAGGTTAATCTATTTATTATGCTTAGAATTTTATAATAGGTTCTTAGTGATAAAAGGCATGAAAAGAAAAAATATGGAGTAAAAAATGGAATTCGTTGCTAATTGTGGCTAGGCGTTAAATGGCTAGTAGCCAGCTCGTATATGTATGCGAGTAGTCTAGGGTTGAGAAGGATGGAGCGAAACGCACTTGCTCAGAAATTTTTGAAAAAAAAAATATATATAGAAAAAAAAGAGTTAATGCATCATTGATCACGAGTGGGCTCTTTGGTATTCGAGTTATTAAGTTCTTAGGGGACTTGTGCCTAGTGACCTAAGGCTTTTATAGTCTGGGATCCGCTAACCTAACGCTCGCTACATGGATACCATTGTATAAGTCTTTTGTGAACCTCACTCATTGCACGATTAAATAAGCATTTGTTGTTATAAATAAAAAGCATGATTCCGTAATAAGCTCCAGGATTCTCAAAGTGTTATAAGTCACTTTGTGCCTAGAATTTTTATTCTTTGTATAATCATGCGATTGCCTGGATGATAGTTGAGTCATGATAATTAATCTAGTTACGAAGCATATCTGTTAATCATCTACACACACCACGTTTCTGGCTGTATGTTAGTTTGTATGATTCGATTGATCTTTATTCACCTAATTGCATTTGTTGAGATGTCGTGAGTTGGTTGGTTTGGTCGTAGTAAGGGGGATCGCTGCATTTCATATAGATTGCATTCATGCATGTTTTTAGTTTGTTTTTGAGTCTGTGACGCTTGAGGACAAGCATTGATTTAAGTTTGGGGGTGTGATAACTGGCATTTTATACCACTTAGAACGTCTTATAATAGCTTAAATTGGTGTCTTGAAATCAAGTATTTTGTGTATTTGATGCGTTTTTCTAGTGTTTGTGCATTTCAGGGTATTAGTTGCATTTCGGGGGAGAATTCATCAATAATAGGCTTTGGCATGTGTTTAGCATTGCAAGTGGGAAGAGAGGAGCAGATTATAGCGAAGAAACGGAGCAAACAGACCATTTTTACAGAAGGGATCTGAGCGCCCGCTCAGCTATGCTGAGCGGCCGTACAGGAAGCTGAGTGCCCGCTCAGCTATGCTGAGCGGCCGCGCAGGGTCGTAATTTCAGATTTAATATTTTAGACTTCTAATTCTGTTTGGCTTCCAACTTCTGAGTAATCTGGGTTTTATGGGACTCCTATATAAGTAGATTTCAGAGACGTTTCACGTGTGTTGGATCGTTGTATTAATCAAGGAGCGAAGCAGATAAGGAAGAAGACCGTTTTAGCACATCGCAACGAAGAGGAAGCATATTTTCTTGTGATTCTTCATTTCATTGTAACGTTGGATGCTAGTTTTCTTTGCTTTGAACCTATTTACTCTTGTGACGTACTCTGGTTTAATATAATTAGTTTAGTTATTATTCTTTTGTGTTTATTTATCATGTTTTCATATGAACCCATGATGACGATGAGTGCTAACATGGGCTAATCGTGATCATGGGGTCGTAACGGATTTAATATGTACTTCTTTAGTTAGTTGTTTAATACCTTAGTGTGTGATGATTGTATGATATCTAGTATTGGTTGTACGTATTCGTCTTATGTGCGTCGCGAAAATATAAGATAGAGTGTTAATCTCTTGTGAAGTGACGATGGATCTCGAGATTTAGAACTTGCCATGCTAGCATAAGTTCATGTACGAGTCTGCATGATTAGTGGGTAACTCTAACCATTTTATTCGCCCTGTGTAATCAAAAGGAATAACTTGTTCTTAAATCATTATGTTGTCAATTTCTGTAGACATATAGGGACTCAACATAATTGATGCCTATTCAACTTCTATCTTAATTGTGGATGTTTGGTAGAATGGTATTAGTACAATGAAAGTTGGCTTTTATCAGTTTCATATTTTTCGATTAATATCATCG
The DNA here is from genome assembly GCF_009905375.1 of Apium graveolens. Lineage (NCBI taxonomy): Eukaryota > Viridiplantae > Streptophyta > Magnoliopsida > Apiales > Apiaceae > Apium > Apium graveolens. Next base: position 57,281,394 of record NC_133655.1, read on the forward strand.
TTGTTGCATGCTAAGGGTAATAACAATTACTACTGAAGGAAGTAGTAATGAAGTTGTGATCTCATGTGTGTTTTAATATTGTTAATTCTAAGTGTTAATTAAGTGTTTAATTCTAGTAGTTAATTATAGTTCATAATTAGTTAATCAAATCTAAGTGTTATTGTCTTAACATTGAGAAGTAATCATACATTGGTGAGTGAGTTTAATTGAACATAATTAGTCTGAGTCTCTGTGGGAACGAACTAGAAAGTATATTATATTACTTGTGAACGCGTATACTTGCGTGAACATTAGCTCATGTTTTCGCCTTAACACCTGGCTCCATGAAGCTGCACCACAATCACATCTTGAAGAGTTTAGGGTAGATCAGTTTGTAGGCCTAGCACAAATTTCTCAACAATTGCTGACCTCTGACATGTCTAACCAGGACTACTAGGAAATCATGCTCTCCTATCAATCAGATGTCCAAGAACAACAAGAGAAAATTGTTAATGAAGCTGAACAGGATGGCAACTGTGATGCTTGGCTATACAAGGACTATAGTCTGGAAATGTAGGATGTGTTAGCTAAGTTCAGGGAAGATTACTTGACAATTCTGGGCAGCAATTCCAAGGCACTGACACCTAGTGAAGTCTATGATTCATTCAATGAAGTTTCAAAAGCTCAACTCAAAGCTTTCCATCTCTTTAGAAAAGCACTAGAACTGAGATTGACTGGTCATGAAGACAGAATCAGGAAGATGGTAAGGGAAAAGATGGATGAAATCATTCCTTCTTAAACTGAGATCAAAAAGCAATTCAAAACCTTCTCAGAACAAATGTCTAGGTATGATCTCAGTGGGATTGATAAGAGTGTGAATCAACTCAAGGACTCTTTTGTAGCCTTGCACAATCAAGTTCAAAATCATATCACAAATTCCAATGAAACAAGGTTGAAGTTTGATTAGATGCACACTATAAGATACACTCCTTCTCCTTTGGTCATGGATGAGATTCAAAAATTTGTGCAAGCTAACTTTGGCCAATCTATGGCAACTTCTACTCCAAGCTCTTCCTCCTCAGACATTCAAGCATTACAGGGTCAAGTAGCTTCTTTGGCAACCTCAAATGCTTCTCTCAATGCACAAGTTCAGGCCTTGACTTCTCTAGTAAAAAGTCAACAAACTGACATCCAGACCCTGGTGGACTCTCATAAGCATCTCTAAATGCAAAAATTAGTTGCTTTGGGAGACATCATGGGAAAGATCAACATTGCACTGCCTGCCTTACCTGAAGAGATCAGACCAGAAATTCCAACTCCCCTACACATGCCTGTTTCCAAGACTAACGGGGAGATTGAGACTAAGATTGCACAATCCAGGGATGCCGGGGCACAATCTAAAAAGCCTGTTCAGATAGGGCAAAGCTCAAATACTCAAGACTCTCAAGTTGATGTTGGTAAAGAAAGACTACTGAGAGCTGCAGAAGGACCTAGTCAAGATCAGGAATTCAAAGATCTTTTTGCAGCCCTAAGAGTGTCTCTTCAACACAACTACATGAACTGCAAGAAAGCCCTATGCAAGAATATCAACTTTGTAAGAGCAGTGGTGGTGAAGATTGACAACTTTCTAGAGAAGAGGATTGTGATGAATATCAATGATGGTGGGGTAGACAGATGTCTTCAGGTTACTTTGGAATATCTTCAGACACTGAGAGCATCTGAATTGGATGTTATGATTGATAAAGTCCACCAAGTAATTCCTGAAGACACTCAACTTTTACATGAGTTTAAAAAGGCACAGGTAGCTACTTTTCCAGAAGCCTATCTATCTCCACATAAGGGAATTGTTTATGTTTGCCCTTCCACCAAGCAACCAAGCATCTCTATATTCCCAAGCATTATATCAGATCAAACTTAAGGCTGCTCATGACTCTACAATCTGATTTGAAGATCAAGAAGAGCAAGACAGATGAGGATGTGGAGATGATCAAGATCTTGGAAAGATACCTTGTAGATTATAAGAATATGTTGCCAGCTACTAAGTACAATCTAAGGAAAGATGAGGATGATGATGAGCAGAAAGATGATCAAAAACCTTCTGGCTCAAATCCAAGTCAATCCAAGGCAACTAGCAGCAAGGACAAGAAGTAGGAAGAGAAGAAGATTGATGAAAAGAAGAAGGGTAGTGAAAGGAGAACTAAAAAGGCACATGATGGATCAGAACCACAACAATCCCTAAAAATCCAAACACAACTGGCGCAAACCTCAGCTCAACCTATAACATCAACTATCTCAAACATCAAACCACCTCAAACCTCAAAGCTTAAATTTCTATACAAACAAACAGCCAACTTTTCCTAAAAATTCCAATGACCACAAGCCAGACAAATCTCAAAAAAATGACAACCCTATCTTTAGCCAAACCCTCACTAAAAATCAAGTATAAATCTGCTGGGAGAAAGCCTAAGAAAGTCAAGTCTACAAAGAAAGGGCCATCTGGAACTGTTTTAAGGAGTCTGACTTTCTACCTCTAAATTGGTGCACCTCAGATGAAGATTATTTCCAACATCTAGCTGCAGGAATAGTTAAAGTTTGGGTTGTATCCCTGAGAGAAGTTAAAATCTATTTTGAAGATGAGTCCTTCACTTTTCTTGGCAATGACTTAATGGATTCTCTGTCTCCCACAGAAATTAAAAGAGTGATAAGTTCGCTAAAGGACAAGGATATTGCTACAAGGGCATGGAGATCAGTTCTGGATGAATGGTTGATTGAAAGGGAGGAAACAAAGAAAAGAAATGAAGCTGAAGCTGAAGAGAGAAGGAGGAAGTATGATGAAGAAATAGAGATGTACATAAAAAGATCAGAAGAGCTTAAGGCAAAAGGAATGAGCAGGATCTCTAAAGATGGAAAATTTCTAAACATTAAAGCTGGTGGATTCTCAATATTTAGAATAGATTTGATAGACAGTGGTTATCCCAAGGTAGCAAGACAAAAACTTGTAGAAGCTCTAAGTGATACACCTATTATAGAAGAACTGGAAATTCTTTATCACTTGAAAGATGTTCTTGGAAAAGAAGCAGATACAAAAACTGTCTTTACCTGATACTTGTAACCATTTAACCTTGTAAATCTTATGTTGTACAAAAGTTGTAATTCTAACAAGCTTTGTGTATTAATTTTATTTTCCATCAATTTTAAACTTGGGGTTAGTCCTGTTAACAGGAAGGAATTTGTGTTAAGCAATCTTCTCACAAATTGGGGGAGATTGGTGTACAAGACATGCCTGTACTTTAACAAGGCTAAGACAATTTGTCAACCCTAAGTAAATTGTATTATTATCTTAATTTGTATTTTGTACTTGTAACACTTAAAGTCTGTAAAAATGTCAAAGGAGCAGACTGAAGTCTTTTTCTATAAATAGTGTTAATCCTAAGAATTCTATCTGGAAGAAGATCAAGAAGATCATGCCTCAGAAGAATTATGAAGAAGCTTGGAGTTGAATAAATCTGTTTTAGAAAAAATATTCTAAGTCAAGATCTCTACAAGTCACAGATATAGTTTTATAGAGAAGTCATTGGAGAACTCTAGAATGACTTATAGAGAACTCAGGAAAGCTTATAGAGAACTCAGAGATATCGACAAGCCAAATTGAAGACATGAAGATTGGAGATATCGACAAGTCATTTCTTCACTATAGAACTCAGAGTTATCGACAAGTCAACATTCATTAGAGAACTCTGAGTTATTAATAAGTCAAATTCCACTAGAGAACTCAGAGATATCGATAAGTCAAAATTCACTAGAGAACTCTGAGATATTGATAAGTCAAATTTGACTAGAGAACTCTGAGATATCGACAAGTCAAGAAGCCACTAGAGAATTTAGAGTTATCGATAAGTCAAAGTGAAGATATGAAGATTAGAGATCTCGACAAGTCAAATTCTCTTATAGAGAACTTGAGATCTCTACAAGCCAAATTAACTATAGAGTACTAGAGATCTCGATAAGCCAATATACTTATCGAGATGTCAATCTCTCTATAGATCAAACTGGAGATCTCGAGGTAAAATCTCAAAATTTAAAATTGCTGATCAGTTCAATATCCAAGATTAACAATCAACAAACAATCGAAATAGCTGGATTGAAAAGTCTACAAAAAGCAGCTTGAAGAATGTGCAAGATCAATGGTAAAGATTAACTAACAAAGGAAGATCAAGATAATCACAGGATGCTAAAGATATGTTAAGCCAGAAATAAAAGATATACTTTTCTATAAATGGAAATGAAAAGTGACTGTTTACCAGTAGTTAACTGAATTATAAGTCAGTTGTAACATTTTAGATAGAAAATCTTGTAACACTCTCAAGGAGAAGCTAAGATCTTTATCAACAAAGAGCCTAGAAATTTTGTAGCAAAATATTCTTAATTTTAATATAAAATTAAGTGAGTTTTGAAGATATGTGTTCTTTATTCTTGCATGTTTAATTTCTACATGAACACACTTTCAGTACAAGATTTAATTTACTGTAACAACCCAAATTCGGGGTCAAGATTTGGTGTCACGAAACAACCTTTACATAAAATAAAAAATATTCAATTAACCCCTTGAATCTGGATCGTTTACAGGTTATGGTATGAAACAATAATCTAACCTTCTATGATTCACATTAACTACAATACAAGTGTAAATACCTTTGTACTAATGCTCTTGTCATATTCTTCTAACATCTTCAACCTCTCGCAGCGGAAATTTCTCTAACTTCTGCTGTCTATCAAAGCTATTCACTTTTATCCTTATCTATTTCTGGAAGAAATAAGAATTTACAAAGCAAGAGTGAGCCAAAAATGCCCAGCAAGTATATAATTTAAGTTTCAAATATCAATATCAAGGAAAATTTCCGGACAAAATCTTTAGAAAATTTTTAAACAATACTATTTGGTTAAGTGCGTTGAGCGACTAAATCTTGGCTGTTACCAGCCTCTAATTTAAATCCAAAAGTGACAAGCAATTCCCAGATACATCTCCTGAATCAGGGTTTTGTCCGGTTTTGGAATCATAAAACCTTTCGAGAGAGAATGCCATTTATGGTGATCAATAACAAATTAGACTGGACACTAGTTCACACTTATACCCTGCTGATTAGTCAGGATACAGTGTAAATCTATACCCAACCGTATAGATCCATTCTGGTACCTAGGCATTATCGCCCAAGGGCCCGGTCCATCCCCGGCCCATAGGATCCACCTCATCACTGGCCCTTACAGTAACATCCAGCCCGTAGAGTGTTTTGATGTCAAATCATTTTGAATTCAAAACATCCCAATTTAGGGTTCGCAAACAACCCGAGAGAATGGGTATTTGCTCAAGAGAGCAATCGAATTATAGGAACAATAATGAATAGAACATGCATAATAAGAGTAATTGCAGCGAAATATAAAACAGTTAACTGTTCTGAACTTAGAATAGGAACGAAGAAATAATTGCAGTATTTTAAAAGAAAGTCCAGGAATACTTGCCTTGATAAGCTTTATTCGCTATTATAGGTTGACTTCGGACCAACTTGGACGTTCGGCTTTATCGTCAAACCACTAGCCTATTCTGGATACAATTCTATCCCTTATATTCTTCGATTGGAATCTTATTGAGCCTGACAATTGACCACTAGGCTATTCTTAGGCCAACGTCAATCCTCGGGTCTTCCGACTAGGACCTACAGGGTTGAAATACCCTAATTCAGATTATCGCTTAAGCTTAACATTATATCATTATCACTTCTACCCATACGATTTCATATCCTGACTCGTATTTATATGTTTTATTGAAATACACATAACAATTAGGGTTCACATCTTCGAAACTCGGTTCGGTCTTTGTTTTCGGAAAGTATATACACTCTTCATTTTGGAAAATAGGGTGATCGAGTATTTATAAAATATTTTGTTACGACACGTAATTTGGTTTCATATAATATAATATGATATATATATTCTCGTTCGACGTCTCCGATAATTGTGGGTTACGTTCCCGTACTTTTGGAATTAATTTCCCAAAAATCGGGCAGCGTCTCCTTTGTTTATCGGCCTACCCGTCGAAATAATTTGACGTCAAATCACAATAACAACCGCAACACAATCCAAATCATATCCAAATTCACCAATCCCAATCACCGATACGAATTCAATTATTAATTATTATTATTCATTCTCGTTTCGAAATTAACTCCATGAATTAATTTATTTAATTTATAAATATAGGGCTCAGATTATATCATCATAGTCCACCGTCGGCTCGCCGAAGCTCATCGCCGACGGCGGTAAAATTCGTAGGTACCCGATTAAATTCGGGTTTCCAACGCGAATCCCACCAATTTACTCGTAACCTTCAAAAAATAAAAATTAGAATAATTAGGGGAATTTATTCGAAATATTTTACCAAATAATTTGAGTAAATATTTTAAATATTCACTTCAAATTTTTAAGCAGCTAATCGAATAACCCGCAACAATTACTCGGATTTCATCATTTATTTTCATCGGAATTTCAGAATATAACAAAATAAACCACCAATTTCAAGTAACATATGCACGCGCGTGTAACACATAAAAAGGCAGCCGGAAAAAGGCAATTGGAAAGCATCACACATGTCCGGAAAATTGACCAGAGGAGAAATAAAGGAAAACGCACACAGACCATCATACATACACACAAGGACGTGTATATACATGTATATATATACATAGGGACTGAAGCTACCATCCATGGAGGCAACTTACCAGATAAAACAGGGACGGCAACACAGGGAAACGGGAAGAAACGAAGGGGAGAAGAAAAACATGAAGGAGTGATGGAAGAGAGATTAGAAGGGGAGATGAACCGAGAAAGAGAGGAATCGAGAGAGGGTGAGATCGAGAGAGACGAGAGGTGGCGGGAGAAAGGAGAGGTGAGGCGCATGAGGAGGGAGGAGGGAGGTTTCAGGGGGTAGTGAACGTGTGTGTGTTGTTTTTCATTTTTTTTTCTTCTGCTTTTATTGTTTTCTTTCTGTTCTGAAAACTGCCGCGTACCGATTAATTTGCATTTTAACGAACAATTTGCGGGTGACAACAATCTGAAAAATACTAAATTAATTTTAAACACTCTCAAAATAAATAAAAAAAAAACAAAAATAAAACTTTCATAATTTTTAAATCATTTTTAACTCGCACACTATACCCGCATTTTACGATTCAACGAACAAATGTGTAGTTAAATACAAGCCAGAAAATTACTGAAATAATTTTAAAATTCTCGAGATATTCAAGAGTTAATAACATTAAATTTTTATGATTTTTGAAGCATTCTGGAATTAAATACTGATTTGACAATTAAATACAATCAGAAAATCATTTAGAGATAAATAATCAATAAAATATTGATTTTTAAATTTTATAAACTCCTTAAAAATAGTAAATAAAATTATAAAGCAACAAAAATAAATTTTAGAAACAATTTTAGCATTTATGAGAATAAATATTCAATAAAATCACTTTAAAAGCAAAACAACTCATACAGCTCAATAATTAATTACACAAATAATCTTCGTACCTACAAATTACACACAATTAACAATAAGGCAACACATCGCTGACAGACCCATCATATATTTTATTTATTTAATAATTCGATGATCATATGTACATATCAGATCCGAAAATAGATTACTTAGCAGCTAAGTAACTATACAACGATGTAATTTTAATTCTAGATTTGGATAATTATCAAAACAGAACCTCTTATAAAACACTTCATACAAGAATAAGGTGATAAAACCTCGCCTTTCGAGAATAAGGGTTTTATCGACCCATAAAATGATTAGCGTATCGAAAATGATTACAGATCAAACCGTACCCCAGATCGAGAAAGTCAAAACATGAAAAGTGTTCAGAATTATCAGATTAGTTAGGAAGGAGTTTTCGGAAGAGTTTCGGGTTTTAAAAATGTAAAAGCGATTGAAGTGGGATGATTTCTGATTCTAAAAAGTAATTTTATATTTATGTAAAAATAATCATTATTAATTATATAAATTCTTATAAAATCATACAGCAATCCAAAAAAATTATCAGAAAATACCAAAATTATCTACATTTAATTTTGGATAATTAAAAATTAAAATATCTAAATTTTATTAGAAATAAACATCCAAATATTATTATCCATCATCAAATAATTCACCAAAATTCTCATAAAAATCACATAATAATTATTTATTGATAAAAATAATTACACAATATTTCCCAGACGTTACATCCTTCCCCCTTAAAAGGATTCTATCCTCAGAATCATGCTAAAGAACAGACCATGATATTTTTTGAGTATCTTACTTAAAATTTCTCGGAACTCATCACTTTAATCACCATTCAACGGTCCTCTACCGTCATCAAATTTATCAGTTGCTCATGCAACCCCTAATTCAATCTTTACTTCCTCCATTTAGAGCTAAATTACTCTTCATGGTCATACACATATGAATGTCTTATGAACTCGTTATACCCGTGACAACAAGACCAACTCATTCACAATCATTCGATTCATCTCATGGTCTCAAAGGACTAACTTAGTGTTCACTCATCTTATAATGGTTTTAGTTATAATAATTCGTGCTAATGAATGTCTTCCATTTTCACTGACTGCTCTACTTTACTTCTCATGTCTCTTTCCAATTCGTATGCTACCTTGCCGATATGCTTCAAAATTTCAAAAGGTCCAACATATCGAGGACTCAGCTTTCCTTTCTTTCCGAATCTGGATAATCCCTTCCACGGTGACACTTTTAACAATAATAGATCTCCCTATGCAAACTCCATGTCTTTTCCTGGATTGGTCTATATATTTCCTTTAACGATCTTGTGTTGCAATTAACCTTTTCTGAATAATCTCAACCACTTCCTTCGGCTGTAGCACCGACTCTGGTCCAATGAAAATCTTTCATTAATAGGAAGAAAATGAGCTGACTTGGTTAGTCTGTCCACTATAACCCAAATGGTGTTGTGGTTCACTTTTGTTCTTAGTAATTCAACTATAAAATCCATAGCAATATGCTCCCATTTCCACTCTAGAATCTCTAATGGTTGCAATAATCCATTGGATCTCTGATGCTCCACTTTAATTCTTTGACATGTATAACACCTACTAACCCATTCTGAAATCTCTCTCTTTTATATCTGGCCACCAATAAGTATTCTTTAATCTCTGTAGATCTTAACACTTCCTGGATGGATTGAATACTTAGAATTGTGGGCTTCCTATAGAATCTTATTCTCTAGTTCCGTTACTGGTGGAATCCAAATTCTAGAAAAAAATTTGCGAATACCTTGATCATCTTTCTGAGTGCATAACTCTTCCCCTACTGGGAAGAAGATAATATAAATTAATTATTATGCTTGTAAAATAAAGTGTGTGGTGTGTATCAAAATTAAGTGTGTGGTGTATTTGTAAAATAAAAGGTGTGGTATGTATTAAGTGGAAAGAGATATTATTATCTTGTACTAAACTGTTAACATCCCGATCCATTATCTCCTCTGGAAATCTCTTTATCTTCTCTAACAACTCTGGATGACAGGTCATACTATACATCTTTTGCTTAATTTGGCTTATTAATTCTGACTTCTAATTCCAACTTTTGAATTTCCTTATATAACTCTTCTGGCACAGTCAACACATTCAATTTCTCTTTTCTACTTAACGTGTTGCCACTATATTTGCTTTTTTTCTGGGTGGTAGTTAATCATGCAATTATAGTCCTTGATCAACTCCAACCATCTTCGTTATCTCATATTAAGTTTCTTTTGCGTGAATATATATTCCAAACTTTTATGGTCCACATAAATCACACATCTTTCTCCGTATAAATAATATCTCCAAATATTCAAGGAGTATACTATTGCTTCCAATTCCAAGTCATGAGTAGGATACTTCTACTCATGAGGCTTCAGTTGTCTAGACTCATATGCAATAACTTTATCGTGCTGCATCAAAACACAACCTAGTCCCTTATGAGAAGAATCACTTTAAATGAAGAACTTTCCTTGATCGTCTAGAAGTGATAAAACATGTGTCGTGATCAATCTCTTCTTCAACTCCTGAAATCTTTCTTCATACTTCTCGTTCCATCTCGTCTCATTTTTCCTGGTAAGCTTTGTCAGTGGTGTTGCAATCTTTGAGAAATCTTGACAAATTTCAATAATATCCAGCCAATCCTAAGAAACTTCTCACTTTTGTTGGTGTTTTTGGTCTCTCCCCATTCATAATAGCTTCAATCTTCGCTGGATCCACTTTGGTTCCTTCTTTACTGACTATATACCCTCAGAATTGAACTTTGTGCAAACAAAACTCACACTTTGAAAACTTACCATACAACTTCTCCCTTCTCAAAATTCCCAAAGCTATCCTTAAATACTTTGCATGGTCTTCTACTGACTTCAAGTAAATCAAAATATCATATATAGGCACAATTACAAACTTGTCCAAACATTCCTTAAAAATGTTTTTCATCAACTTCATAAATGCTGCTAGGGCATTGGTCAACCCAAAAGACATCACTAAGAATTCATAATGACTGTACCTAGTTCTGAAAGCTGTGTGCAGTACGTCCTTAGGTTTATTCTTCAATTGGTGATAACCGAATCTCAAATCAAATTTAGAAAATACTTGATCCTTTTAGCCGATCAAATAAATTGTCAATTCGAGGTAATTGATACTTGTTCTTGATAGTAAGCTTATTGTTGAGCAAGATTGAAGCTATACGTATAACTCAACAATTCTGGTTTAGATAACTCAACATAGAACAAGGACTTTGAAATAATCTATGTTCCACTAGAATCAGTACAGATTTTTTATTTGGCATATACACAAAAGGTTTTGTTAGCTGCAGTGAAGAAGATGTCAACAGTGATCCATATGAAGTTCATTAATATGTTTAGGCATCAGAGGAATAAGGTTGGAGTCATTCGAAGCAGTTATCAGAATCAGTATGAAGACCTCAAGGATTCCTAGTGAAATTGGTTATATATGGTAGAAGACTGTTAAGTGGTTTGTACGGGTATAATATGAAGGCCTGAGCACGGAACTAGTCGTCTGTGAACCAGACCCTTGCACTAGACATTAGTGATCCGTGAAAGGAAATAAAGTATTTTTTTAGAAATACTGTTAAGTGGTTTTGGTACTCGAGAAGACTGTAAATATTTTAAGGTACAAAAATCCGGAGAATAGAAGTCTTGGAGATACATATAAGTACAGCTCGAGAATTTACAGGATTTATTTATTCAATAGCTGATTTTTTGTTAAATGAATAAATGAAAACCAATTCATTTATTTATTTAATTTTACATCAACAATTGATTTTAAATAAATAAATTAATATTTTATTTTCAATTAAAAAATACATGAAATCAAATATTTATTTAGTTAATATCAAATGTTAATTTATATTTATCCTGAAATTATAGCCGGTCTATTCCTGCATGCATGCGAGTTAATTAAATAAAACAAAACATAGGACTGTATTTAGTTAACACAAAATGGTAGCCACAAGTGTTGTTTATTAAGTAAACAACATAAATCAAAAGGAACCAGACATCCAGTTTGCAAGAGAAATCAGAAAAATTGCAGGTTGTTGATTGTTTACATAGCTGGGGGACCCTCATCCACATACAAATAAATTGAAACAAAATTGCAACCAATTCTCTTGTTCCATTCATTTCGCATGGAAGGCGTGTGCGTGCAACACGCGGTGTTGCTTTGTTTTTTTCACCCGCGTGGAACACACCTCCTCCTGACTACTGTCATGTTTGCATTATTAAACCAGCTGCACGGAGTTTATTTGCTGTTGCCTTGCATGAAGTGAAAACATAAGGAGATTTACAGAATAATTCTTGTTATTAAGAAATTAAATCGTAAAGGGTTGCTTACAACTCCGAATATAAATGATTTGAAGCAACAAATATAGAGAGAACCAAAAACAATAACTATCAATCTAGGGTTCTATATATCACTCTAAGAATTTAAAGCTCTTATTAAATGATATTAAATCCAATCAAAGAAGCTTTAAATAATGAGTGTTACAAGTTTGTAAGGCTTTAAATGGTGTGGAACAAATTGGACATGACCTCTCCTTGTCAAATCAAGCTTTCAAGAAGTGCAGAGTTAATTTTTTAAGAGCTCCCCATTATTGTAAAAATGGAGAGATATAGATCTAATTTGCTACTTTTGATTATATAGATTGATAGGAGGTAGGAGAAAAGGAGATATGTGGCTTAATTGTGTCCAAGCATTTTGAATTGACAGCTTGCAAGAATTGTAACCCGCGACCTGTAAAAATGCCAACCTGTGACTAAATACATCCAACCTGCGACTTTGCAAATATAACCTGCGACTAAGAAACTAAGGTGTAGCACTTGAATTATTTTCTATTTTAATTCAACTGGCGACCATGCAAACACAACGTGTGACTTAGAATGTTGAATTTCATTTCTTTTGGTGTTGTACAACCTGCGACCAAGACTTGCATTCTTTTTCCTTCTGTGCTTGAATAAACAAAAGCAGCCAGCTAGGAGGAGGTATGTTCCATGCGGGTGAAAAAAACATGCACGCACGCACTTTGTTAGGTCACACACACTGTAGAAGGGGGTTGAATACAGTGTTTATCATAATCAAATCGAATTAAGGAACTCAAGTAACAGAAAACAGACTTTATTTAATATAATAAACTCTGTTACAATATGGAACTATCCTCTCTCAGTGATGAACAAATATCACGAGAGCTGCTAGGGTTACAATTAATAATATTCTCGATAATGATAACACTTATAGTGTAAACCCTATGTCTGTGTTTATATACTACACAGTTACAAGATAATCGCTAATTGATATGGAATATAATTCTGCTTCCAAAAATATATCAATCAGTTATCTTTTCTTCCAAGTATTCTATTCTTCATAGAATTCCTTCTTCATGTATATCTCTTCTTACGTTTGTCTTGATCTTCTTTCCTTTCAATCAGTCGCCTTCCTTATCTGAAAGTTTCCTTTAAGTCCTGATATTATCTCTTGATAAATATCTCCTGAATCTTAAGTATTGATAACTTAAGTTCCGACTTCAGTAAGTACTGATTTGTCCTGTTTAAGTAAGATCTGAAAACTAAACATAAATCATATTAGACATGACATTATCAAATATATCTAACAATCTCCCCCAACTTGTAAATTAGCATAATATACAAGTTTAACAAATATTTGATGATGTCAAAAACATTAAGTACAAATGCATGAAAATTTGACTAGATAACTACAACTTACAGTCCTTAAAGCTTTACCAACTTTAACTTCTGATAACAATTTTAGTCTGTATACATATCAGAATTTGAGCAGTTGCATATCTTGACTTGGCTTCACTTTCTGATCTCTTTGATGTCAGGAGTTGTTCTGAGATAGTTCTTTAACAAACATCTCTCAGCATATCTGAGTTCATCAATCATCCTCCTTTTAGAATCTTTGAGTTCTGCAGTATCTTCACCAGTTTAGAAGATAACATATCTGAGATCATTAATTTTTGCTTTTCTCAACTCCTGATCTAGTCTTATGACATAGGCTTTGTCAGACTCTAGATTAAATTCAAGTCCCTTAATACCAAGATATGTTATGATCTTTGCAGTATTAGGCTTCATATCAACAATATCACCCTTGTGATCTCTGTACTTGGAATAGTATGTGCTGTTAGACTTTACAGAATAAAGCCTTTTCTGTCTCTGAATTTGAGTCTTCAAATAACTTGCAGCACTTTCTGTTATTTTGTCATTCACTTGAAGTAAGAATAAAACATGTTCTAGTTCCTCAAAATACTTCAGTGGTATATCATTTTCCGTTATATGGTAAACCCTACCATCTGTCATGAAATATAATAAGATGTGTTCTTTCAAGAAGGTATGATAGACCATCTGTACAGATTCTAGTTGATTCAATCTTTCAGGAGTTGCTCTAATACCTGGTTCACTTAAGGAAGTTGGATCATTGGTTGTGTTCTATACTCTTCTTTCATCAGCACTACCCAATCCAGATTTATCTCTTGATTCCTTTCCAGTAACCACTCTTGCTTCAAAACCACTTGATGCAGTCTTCAAAGGTTGAGTCTGTTTAGCTTTAGTGAATCCTGGTAGGAATAACTTTGAGGATTTAACATGAGCAATGTCAGAAGTTTCCTTTGACTTATCTTCTGATATCAAGTCAACTTGAGCTATGTCAGAGGTTGCTTGCTTTATTGTTATATCAGAACTAACTATATCTTGACTCTGAACAACTTGAGCCATGTTAGAGGTTGTCTTAGAAATCTTTCTTGAAGTCAGAGTAAGATCAGCATCTTCAACAGAAATTTCTTCATCCATGGGAGGCACATAAACCTTTACAGGTTCACCAATTTTTCTTTGCCCTTGGACCTTGGATCTATCTACAACTATGATTTGGCCTTGGTTGCCATAGGATTTGTCCTTTCTTTTATCACAATGCCTTTAGCTGTAGGAAGTTTCTTTTTAACAACAGAAGCTTCAGATTTGGAGTTGACCTTTTCTAACTTAAGTCTAGCTTCTTCTTCCATTAGACTCTCAAAGTCCATTCCTGGATTTTCTTTCAGAAATAACTGTCTTGAAATTTCTTCATCAAGATCCAAAAGTTCATCAGAACTTATCCTTTTACCAGTATCAGAAGTTATTCTTCTCCCAGTATCAGAACCTATTCTATGACTTGTAGTTCCAGCTTTACTTGATGAATGATCTTTACCTTGACCATGACCTCCACCCATTCCAGAGTTTCCCGGGTCATTACCATCATCCTTTTTCTTTAGTTTCTTATCAGGTTTGAATTTGGACTTAATTACTTTCTCCCCCTTTTTGGCATCAGCAGGTAAAAGAAGAGAGAGAAGCAATTCCATTGAGGATTGGATCTCATTTAGTTGAGATTGCTGAGAATCTTGATTTTTCAAAATTTAATCAATCTGAGACTGTTGCTTCTCTTGGGTTTTCTCAATGTTGGTAATTTGGTCAAAGGAAGGTTTGAAAAACCTTTTCTTGTCCAGCTTGACAAGTGTATCTTGCTGTATTAAGGTTTCTTGAATCTTGTTCACCTTGTCCTGAGTTACAGACTGTTGACCTTGAAGGTGCCTTGTAGTAAGTGCAGTAACTCTTAGATGTGTCTTGAAATCTTCATTGACTAACAACTCATCAGCTTTTGCAAGATGCTCAGCAAGAATCTTTTCAGAAGGAACAAAGGTGACTGTGTTCCACTCCTTAGTCCACTCCTATCCTCTAGGAGTTTCACTCCAAGGTACTGGTGCTTCCCCTGTAATAAACTTTTTGACTATCTCAGCTTTATGAACAGTTTGTTGAGGTGCATGTCCTGATGGACCAGCTGCATCAGCATCAATAGTTATAGCAGCATCACCAGTAGTATCAACATGTACAGCATCAGAACTTATAGAGTCATCAACTTCAACATCTTCTAATACAAGAACAGTATGAGAAGCTATGGATGCTTCAACATCATCTTTTAAGGGCTGATCTCCAACTAAGTTTTGATCAACATCCAAATTCTGATGCTCACCTAAAATTTGATCTTCAGTATCTAGATGCAGAGAAGGTGTTGTAGACAATTCTGGAGTAACATCAGCATCAGGAATTGGTGTTGTTGATGGATTGATTGGAGCTGGTGGAGCTTCTAAGTAGAGAATCTCAGGCACAATTAGGTTGTGAATATCAATCTCAGCACTTGTGCCTGGGTCTGTAGTAGATACTGGTTCATTTACAGAGACACAGGTGGTGTAGATACTTTATCTTGAGCAGTTTCCTGAGTTGGTGACAATGGAGGTATATATGCAGTAGCTTCAGCAAATTCGGGCTCTTTTGAGATCAGAGATTCCTGATCTCCTTTCTTAGCTGCTGCTTCCTCATCCTCTGAAACTGGCTTGGCCCTATCCCTGTGAGCTCTGTATTTCTTGTATCTCTTTGAAGGTGGAGTTACATTGGGAGTTTCATCATAATACATCCTTCTAAGCATTTTGAGAAGCTTAGAACCCCCAATTCCAATATCCTTCTGAGAAGAGACCTTCTCAGCTTCTTTGACAATAGGTTCTGACACAGGAACCTATTCCTCATTGTCTAACTCATCTCTCAAAACAATCCTCCTTCTCTTCTGTCGTGTCTGAGGTACAGTCTTTGTCCTCTTGGGCTTTGAAGATGAAGGCCTCACAGTATGTGCTGATGATGAAGGTTGAGATATATGTGAAGGTTTGAAATATGTTCTGATGGAGGGTTGAGTTGGTTGAGGTGTATGTGTGTTGTGTTCTGATGGTTGTTGTGGTGTCTGGGATGTGCTGGTGGGTTGAACATCAGGGTAAACAGATCTGTAGGTGTGAGGATCAGCATTTACCAGGATCTTTTTTACAGATTGAGGTATCTGTAAGGGTCTAACCACCTTTTTTTTAAGTTCAGCATTTACCAAGTCATTAAAAGCCCGTTTTGCAAGCTTAAAGGGTGGAATTAAATCAGTGGTAGGTTGGGGTTCATCAGCACAACAGAAGTTATATATAAGCTGACATAATCTAGCAAAGTACAGTACATTCCTATCTTCTGTCATCCTATCCCCTATAAAACCTAGCACAACACTTGCAAAATCAAAGTGAGTTTGGTGAATAATAGCATACCCGATGTGCTGACTCATAATTGGAATGGCATCAAAGTTGGAACACTTACTGGCAAATGCCTTAGTGATACAGTAGAAAAAAAACTCCATTCCTTCCTGATATGTGCCCTTTTCAACTGTCCAAGCTTGGCCAAACTCTTCTCATAACCCAAATTGGCCATGAGCTGCTGTAGAACAGGTTCCTCTGTTGTTGAGAAAATGCAGCCTTCTGGTAAGTGGAGAGCTTTACGAACTGCTTCAGGAGTTACCACATGCTCAACATCATTGACTTCAAAAATAATGCTTGGAGTACCAGTAGCACCACCATTATCAAAATGCCCAGTCCGCCAGAACGTCAGAACTTGTTGGCTTGAAATGACTTAAGGTTGGGTCAACGCATACCCAATCTCACTGTGTGCTAGAAGATCTTGCACAAAGTGCAAATCAGATGGAGATTCAGCCTTGTTCAAGATTGCAGCATAGTTGTTGGGTACAAACTTGGCTCCATCTATAATCAAATACTAGGGTCCAGACTTTGTTTCTTTCAAATTCATTTAACTCTTCCTGCATTGCTTGCACCCAATCAGCAACTTGAAGAGCTTCTTCCACTTTCTTTGGTTCAGTCTGAGAAAGAAAAGAATTATATAGACATTCACTTGAAGTAGCTGTTCTAGTTCTGACACCTGGATCAGGATTTCCAATAATTAAGTCAGGTGTATGTGATTTAGTCCACTTCCTTGCAGATGGAAAGTTTTCTCTAGAATTGGATGCTCCCCCATGATCCATGCTATCTTCATCAACAGTTTCTGATGCTCCCCTTGAAACTATGCTCTCTGAGTTGGATCCTTCAGAATTTAAGTTTTCAGAACTATCAGAACTTGGCTTATCAGAACTTGATGAATCAGAACTTGAAGAGCCAGTTGTATGTTCTGATGCTTTTTGAGATGTGGTTGTATCTTCAATATGCTCCCCCTGCATAGGTGCATCTTCCTTTGACGTAGTCACCACAGTTTCAATAACATCAGAGTTTAATTTATCAGAGTTTGCAGTATCAGGATTTAGACTGTCAGGATTTTCAGTATCAGAATTTAAGTCTTCATTTTCAAATCTCAGCTGATCATGATCATTGAAATATTTAAGTCCAGTAATCTTCTTATCATCAAAGGAGACATTGATAGATTCCATGATAATCCTTGTTCTTAAATTGTAGACTCTGAAGGCTTTTGTGGAAAGTGGATACCCAACAAAAATTCCTTCATCAGCTTTTAAATCAAATTTGGATAGCTGTTCAGGGTGAGTCTTAAGAACAAAACACTTGCATCCAAATACATGAAAATACTTCATAGTTGGCTTCTTTTTCTTCACCATCTCATATGGTGTCTTTCCATGCTTGTTATTGAGTGTAGCATTCTGAGTAAAACAAGCAATCTGCACAGCTTCAACCCAAAAATAGTTTGGTAGCTTTGCTTCATCAAGCATAGTTCGTGCAGCTTCAATAAGAGTTCTATTCTTTCTTTCAACAACTCCATTTTGCTATGGAGTTCAAGGAGCATAAAATTCCTGCTTGATTCCATGGTCTTTGCAGAACTCTTCCATGATCAAATTCTTGAACTCAGTGCCATTATCACTTCTTATTGTCTTCACAGAATCTTTGACCAATTTATCCAGTTGCTTGACATGATCAATCAAGATAGATGCAGTTTCAATTTTTGTGTGCAAGAAATACACCCATGTGTATCTGGTGAACTCATCCACTATGACCATAGCATATTTCTTCTTTGCAATAGACATGACATTCACTGGACCAAATAGATCAACATGTAGTAGGTGATAAGGCTCAAGAATTGATGATTCTGTCTTGCTCTTGAATGAAGATTTTCTTTGTTTAGCCTTCTAACATGAATCATAAAGGCCATCAGGAGCAAATACTGATTTTGGCAGTCCTCTCACAAGATCTTTCTTGACTAGTTCATTTATATTATTGAAATTTAAATGAGAGAGTTTCTTGTGCCAATTCTAGCTTTCTTCAATTGATGCTCTACTCATCAGACAGATTGTAGAACCATCAATACTTGTTGAAAGCTTGGCTTCATAAATGTTACCATGCCTGTATCCTTTTAGAACAACTTTGCCTGTAAATTTGCTTACCACTTCACAGTGTTCTTTAAAGAAATCCACATGATAACCTCTGTCACAGATTTGACTAACACTCAGCAGATTGTGTCTAAGTCCTGAGACCAGAGCTACTTCTTTAATGATGACATTCCCAAGATTGATATTGCCATATCCCAGTGTTTTTCCAATGTTGTCATCTCCATAAGAAACACTTGGGCCAGCCTTCTCCACAAAGTCTGATAGCAGGGCTTTATTTCCAGTCATATTTCCTGAGCATCCACTGTCCAGAACTAGGATGTTTTTCCTGTTGCCCTGCAATCACAAAGACCACTAATGATTAGTTTTAAGGACCCAGACTTGCTTGGATCCTTTGGCCTTATTAAGTTTGTTAACATTTGCAGCGGATTTAGCATCAGAGTTTATGTTAACATTTTTCTTATCAGCATTTACACTATCAGACTTTGTATCAGAACTTACACTAGAAGGAACAATGCTAACTTTCTTTAAAGAAGGTTTTATTTGATAATAATCATAGTACAAACTATGATATTCCTTACAAGTATAAATAGAATGCCATAAACTACCACAATGAAAATAAGGATTTTGTGGCCTATATCTGACAGACTGACTCTTAACTCCTGATTTGAAGGTAAGGAGTTTATGTTGTTATTCTTCCTGCAGAAAGAAGCCAGATGGTTAGAACTTCCATAGTTATGACATGTTTTTCTAGGAGCATTAGGAACAGGCTTATAATCATTGCTTTTATTCACACCTTCCTTTCCATTCCTATTTTTCCTAGGTGACTTTACCTTGTTTACATTCTTAACATCTTTCAGCTTATGCTTAAGCTGCTTCTTTGTCATTAAGCCTACGTTTACTTCAGTTGTCTTTTCCTGTTTTAGTTTGTCAGAAATTAATTCTTCTTTAAATTCTGATTTCTCAGTATTAGGCTTTACAGCTACAAACTTAACAGGTTTTCAATTTGGCTTTTGTTTAACAACTATATGCTTAATTTCTACAGTTCCTTTATCATTCTTATCATCTCCATAACCTAAGCCCTCTTTTCAGTTTCCACTACTTAACAAATTCTGAGTTGTTCTGCCAGAGTTAATCCAAGTCCTGATAATCTCTCTTTCCTTTTCTAACTCAGTTTTTAAAGATTCATTCATTTTAAGTACTTCATCCCTAACATAGAAAGCATCATCTCTATCTTTCTGAGTTTGATGGAACATGACTAACTCTTTTTCTAAATAATCATTCCGCTTTTTACAAGCAAGATTTTCAGAAGTTAATCTTTCACATATTAAAGTTTGATCTCTATAACTAATGAACATGGTTTTAAGATATCTTCTCAACTCATTAATCTCATCAGTATGAAAGGCATAAGTAGTTTGAGGTACCTTTAACTCAGCAGCTTCAGAACTGCTATCAGCATTTCCATCAAGGCATAGTTCTCCTCACTTTCAGAATCTGAAGTGTCTGTCCAGCTTTTCTTCTTTGTGACAAGAGCCTTGCCTTTGTCACTTTTCACTTTCTTTCAATCAGGAGATATGTGGCCTTTCTCACCACAGTTGTAGCATTTGACATTTGTGTAATCTCCTCGGTCAGACTTCCCTCCTTTGCCTTCAAATTTTCTGAAACTCTTCTTATCAGAACTTGCACCTTTCCTGAAAAATCTCTTTCCCTTTCTGAATTTCTTGTATGCAATCCTTATGATTCCTTTCACCATAAGCGCACACAGCTTCATAATCTCTTCATCAGCATCCATCTCAGGCAAGCTTTCAGTTTCTGAGTCATCATCACTATTAGAACTTAATGACTCAGTATCAGACTTTGTGATGAGCGCTTTTCCTTTGCCTTTCCTTGAAGTAGCTGCCGTTGAGGATTCTTCTTCAGCCATAAGAGCAACTGTAATATCCGGGATATATCGTGTAATTATTTTTGCTAATAAATAATTATTATATGTGTTCCGTATCTATTCTATGAATTATTTGTTAAGTGTTAAATGTGTTTGGATGTTTAAAAATATTATTAATTGAGTATTTTAATTTTTATATGTCCAAAATAAAATATAGATAATTATCATATCTTCCTAATTATTTTTATGTTGATTTATGAATTTATAGGAATCATATGAATTTTAAAAAATCTTTTTCCGGGTATTTAAAATCTATTTTTTAAAAACAGGAACCAACCGACATCATCCGTTGTTACGTTTTTAGAACCCGAAACTCTTCCGAGAAATCCTTCCTAACCTAATTACAATATTCCTAGCATTTTCCATGTTCCGACTTTTTCGATCCAGCGTACGGTTTGTCCTGCGCGGGTCCCGGCGCAACATTTTCGATACAATATTCATTTCGGTAAATCAATAAAACTCGTATTTTTGAGAAACGGGAGCTTTTTATTAAACTATCACAATTATCACCTCGTAATATGTGTAACCAGGCGCTGAGACCAAGAACGTAGTAAAAATTGTACTGATTTGGATAATTATCCCGAAAACCGATACCGTTTGGATCAGTTTTTTTAAATAAACGTACCGTTTTATATCCGGGATGATCCAACGGGATACTAATTTTCCGTAATTATAAATAGCCTTTTACCGTATTTTATTTCGTATCAAAATCATTTGTAGTCAGTTAATTATATAGTTTTCCAGAGAAAACCCCTAAATTCATAAACCTTTCTGAGAATCAAACTACAATTTCAAGGTGTTATTGAAATCAGTTGGAAAAGTTGGAGTAACCAAATCGAAGGTCTCAAGGAGTACTATCAGATTCTGTGTTCCATATCACTGCAGAAATCAAGGTTTATTTTGTGAAAATTTATTTATTTTCGAATTATTTTTATTAAAAATATGAATTTTTTTCGGATGATTGTTTGAATGATTTGATGATTGCATGTTGTAGAGCTTGTTTTCCTGATGATTTTCATATGTCATACATCTGATTTGGAGTTCAATAACATGCTCAAAAGTGGGTTTGATTTTCGAATTTTGAAATTAAGGTTTATAACCCGTATGAATGTTTTCAATTGAAATTTGGGCCTTTTTGATCTAGGGGTTATTAGCTGTTGATTTATAGTGGATTATGTTCCTTATGAAATTTGCAATCGATTGGTATATAGCTCGTTAATAGAGGATGTCTGAATCGAATGGAGTTGTGTTTTGAAAATTTCCGAAGTTCGCCGGAAACCGGCGATGTTCTTGGCCAATTTCCGGCCAAGTCTGGGGTTATTTGAATGATTTGATTGCATGAATAAGTTCCTGGTATTGTGTAGATTAAATCTGGAGGTGCTGGTGCTGGGAGGATGCCGGAGGCGAGTTCTCCGGCCACCCCCGATTGTTTTCTGGCGACCCCCTGGAAAATTGCAGTTTAGTACCCTGACTTTTGAAAACGATGAAGTTCAGTCCCTGAACTTTCCAGAGTTTTCAAAAATAGGATTCCTGTTTTAAAAATATTCAAAAATCATATTTCCCATTTATTTTTACTATAAAAATTCGATTTTAATTTCTGAAAATTCCAAAAATTATTATTTTAATTCCAGAAATTATTTTTAATTCAAAAATAAATCTGAATTAATTAGTTAATTAATTTTAGTTAATTTTTAATTAATTAATTGGTCAATTAATTTAGAAAATAATTGATTAATTGATTTAATTAATTATTAATTGATTTTAATTAATTATTTAATTAGACTTTATTATTTAAAAATAATTTAAAAATTCCAAAAAATAGTTTCGAACTTTAAAATATTATTTTAAATTGTTTTCAAGGCTCGATAATTATTATAAAATTGTTTTAAAGCCATAATTGGCCAGCCGAATCCTATTTATTATTCCAATATTGATCCAACGACACGTTTTAATTCCGAAAAATGTTTAAAAATCAGTTTAAATATCCGAAAGCCTATTTATGACCCGAGACTTCGTTATAAACGTTATATCATTGATTATGTGACGTGTTATGTGCTATATGTGACTTGTTGGTTAACTGTCGATCTATATATTCAATGTTTACTTGTTTATTGTGTAACTTTCAATCCGTTAATCGGATATGGGTGAAACGAAGGGTAGATAGAAGTATGTATCGAATAGAATCGTATGAGTCAAATATTGATAGATGCTTATGATATGTGAGCAGAAGAGGCAAGGCGTAGGAAAGGGAAAAAGGTAATCGAGGAGTAAGACAGTGGTAATTGAAAGCGAGTGCAGTATAGTAAGCTAGTACTAGACAAGTGGTCTGAACTTTCTCGAGATATTGTAGTGATTGATACAAGTGCTTTGAAGCACTAAACCCTAAACCATTATTCCAGTTATTGATCTTGAGCCGTAAACCTGATTCTTTCTAGACCATTGATTGTTGTATACCCAAATACGAACCTCAAATATACGATACTACTCCACAAATACATACAAACTAAATATTAAACATTGAACCAGATTGCTTACACATTAAACCCATTATATCTTATGCTCTGAAAGACCAAGTTTTTGAAACCCTGAAACATTGATTCCTTTGTTATCCAATTCTTTCATTACCTAACAGCCAAGCTTTGGAAATGCCATATTGATCTTTATGCAGATTGAAACCATTTTCATTATTGAACGTCCAATGTTGTTAATGATCATGTTTATTGTTTATTACTGCTTATTCTGTTATTATGTTAGAATTGGATTGTTTTTATAAAATTGTGGACCAGATTCGTGGTCAGACCATATAGTGGTCAAGTTAGGCCAATGTGTGCCTTGGATCCAGTAGTTAGAGCAGTGCTGTGTGCTTTGCTCGGGGTTAGTGCGTGACTGATCAGCAGCCTAACCTTGGTTTTTAAAATGAAAATATAATATCCAATTCTAAATCATAATTCATGGTTCACTTGATATCGTAACCATTTTCACTTGGTAATCATTATTCTTAGTTTTGTCATTGTGACTTGCTGAGCTAGTTAGCTCATTTGTGCGATGTTGTTTATGTTCTTTTCCAGTTAAAAATGAACTGGTTGGTACCGAGGATCCCCAGTCCAGCGCGAGAGCTAGGGGTTCAGGTTGATCGAGCTGAGTTAGTAGGCTTCTTTCGGGATAATATAAGTTTGTAAACGTTTGTAATAATGTTTAATACTCAGTTCTGAGTTTAGATAGTTGGGATTTGAGCGGTTTGTAATATAAGTGTGTGTTTGGCTTGTGTACATACTTTAACCTATTGCGGCCCGTGGTAGTTGGTAAGTAGGGTCACTGCTTATTATTATTATCTTTATTATTGTTATAAGCAGGTTATAAATAGTGTATGTGTGGACCCCAAACTTCTGACCCGGGTTTGGAGGACGCCACATGTTTGGTATCAGAGCTACAGGTTATAAGTCACTGACACAAGCCTAAGTTGACGGGAATGGGTAGAGGGTTAGGATTAGAAGTAAGGAATAGAAAGATAGAATGTCGAAAGGTGGAGGGCTACGGTATAACAGGTATGAGTATGATTCGCGTCGTGGTTCGAGATTCTTATATTGCGATATAATTTCAGATAGCAGCGATGGCCGACTCTTTTATCCCCGTATCAGCTGATCACTCAGAGCCTTCAGCTGGAGTACCATCTTCAGATTTACGTCCTGTTGTTCCACCAGTGTTGGCTATTCTACCTCCACCTGTGTTGCAGCCCGTACCACTACAGGCCATTCCACCCCCAGGCATGAGGCCACCTATCAGAGGACCCCCACCTGCTGATTCGGGCTTTACTGGTCATTCAGTTACAGGAGTACCTTTCTAGTTCTCTTCTTATCCTGTCCCATATCATCAGTTTAAGGCACCTTATGGAGCAGCGATTCCTACAGGGTCAGATTCAGGAGTTACTACATATCATGCGTACCAGAGAGGTTGGGAGTGGTGAGAGGCGACTTAGGGAGAGGCTCCAGGTGTTTTGTAGAGCAGCTGCTGTGAAGATTGCTGAGGCTACACATAAGGACATCACCCCTGATTTCCTAGTGGAGTGGGCTAAGTGGGTTCTAGAGGATCTTGAGGAGATTGGAGGTCCAGACTTGCCATGAGTCAGAGATCCAGAGATGGAGATGTTGAGCAGTGTTGTTATGGTTATGTATTATGTACAGTAGTGTGTAGTGTGTATCAGTAGACTTTTGGGTTGTATTTATAGACTAGCTATGCTGACTAGTGAGTAGGTTGTTGTACCCTTTTGTTTTTACTTCTGAAGCGTCTTTACGCTTGTACTACCCAAAACTTTTGATCTATATGTATTAGTACCTTTTTCCTTTCCAGCACTATCATTTACTTTACTGCACCTGTTTTACTTTACCTTATTTATTACACCAGTTATACCCCTGTGATACCATGTACCCTGTTTCCCATAACTGTTTATATTCTGTAAAGAAGCATGTAATTTACTTAGTTACAACTGTTTTCAAAAAGAGATATTTCTGTTTTACAAAACTTTTCTTTTATGCAAAGGATTTGATTTAAAAGCTAAATAAGTTTGATTCTTTACAGAAAATGTCTCCCAGAAGAAATACCCGCACCAACACCCAGAATGAAGAAACCAACAATAACAATAATAACAAC
The DNA here is from genome assembly GCF_009905375.1 of Apium graveolens. Classification (NCBI taxonomy): domain Eukaryota; kingdom Viridiplantae; phylum Streptophyta; class Magnoliopsida; order Apiales; family Apiaceae; genus Apium; species Apium graveolens. The sequence continues at coordinate 57,306,751 of NC_133655.1, forward strand.
CAAGATGATACAAACCAGAATGCAAACCCAGGACCTATAGACCCAGCAATAGCCCAGATTCTCCAAATCTTGGCCCAAAAAACGGTTCACCTGGCACAACAACAATAAAGAAAGACAAATCCCCAGGTAACTTTCAAAACTTTTCAGGCAATAAACCCACCAGCATTCAAGGGTTCCTTAGAGTCGATTGAAGCAAATGTTTGGTTAAAAGAGATAGAGAAGTCATTTGCCTTAGTAAAAGTCAAGGAAGAACAGAAGGTTGAGTTTGAAAGTTACTATTTGAAGAATGAGGCCACCTATTGGTGGGAGATGGTGAAGACATTGGAAGGAACAGATCTTATTACTTGGGAGAGGTTTAAGGAGTTTTTTTAGAAAAGTATTTTCCTCAGTTTGTCCAAGACCAGATGGAGCTGAAGTTTTTAGAATTAAAGCAAGGGAATATGTCGGTGGCGGATTATGAGAGTAAGTTTGAGGAATTGTCAAGGTATGTGCCGTCATATGTGGATATTGACAGGAAGAAAGCTAAGAGATTCCAGCAAGGTTTAAATCCATTGATCAGAGGGAAGGTAGCCATTTTTGAATTAGATACCTATGCATGAGTTATACAGAAGGCTGTGATCGCAGAGACAGAGAGTGAGATGTCACAGAAGGAGAAAGAAAGCAAGAAAAGGAAATTTGAAGGGAATGAAGGTCAGTCACAACCAGGGAAGTTTCCAAATTTTAAGAAGGGAAAGTTTCAGCCAGGGAGGAATTTTAATTTCAGGAGACAAAATGCAAGCGACAGAGACCAGGGCAACCGTCCAGTTAATGCGAATCAGCCAAATCAGTTGAGATTAACTTTTCCAGATTGTCAGGTATGTGGGAAGAAGCATGGAGGAGTTTGTAATAAGTTGAATGTAGCTTGTTTTAAGTGCAATCAGAAAGGGCACTATTCAAGGGAGTGCCGAAATCAGCCAGCAAGAGAGCCAGTAAAAAAGGATCAGCCTATCCGGAATCCATCAGTGAAGGTTCCAGTCATTGGATTTACGTGCTTTAAATGTGGGAATCCAGGACATATAGCCAGGGATTGCAAGACACCAGCCCCAGTCAGTAATGCATTAAGGATTATGGGGTCTACCCCAACAGTGAATGAGACTCCAAGGGCTAGAGTTTTTGACATGTCTGTGAAGGATGCTATCCAGGATACGGATGTCATGGCAGGTACGCTTAATGTGAATTCTTTATGTGCTAAAGTGTTAATAGATTCGGGAGCAACTCGATCGTTTGTTTCACAAGATTTTGTTAGCAAGTTAAATTGCCCAGTTGGATATTTAAATGAAATAATCACTGTGGAATTAGCAAATCAAGAACGAGTATCTGTTAATCAAGTTTATGGGAATTGTGAGATTAAGATTTATGGTAGTAAGTTTTGTGTAGATTTGATACAATTTAAGTTAGGAGAATTTGACGTTATCTTAGGAATGGATTGGTTATCTAAGCACGATGCCCAGATAGATTGTCGAAATAATAAGGTAATGGTGAAGACGCCAGACGAAAGAATAGTAACGTTCAAGGGCCAGAAACAAGTAAAGAAGTTCTTAACGATGATTCAAGCCAAGAAGTTACTACGGCAAGGATGCGAGCATTTTATGGCATATGTGATTGATAAAAGTCAGGAGCCAGCAAAACTTGAAGATATTCCAGTAGTGAATGAATTTCCACACGTGTTTCCCGACGAGTTACCAGGACTTCCTCCAGATAGAGAAATTGAGTTTGCAATCGACTTAGCACCTTGAATAGAACCGGTATCCAAGGCCCTGTATAGAATGGCGCCCGTTGAGATGAAAGAACTAGCGAAGTAATTGCAAGAGTTGTTAGAGAAAGGAGTAATCAGACCCAGTATATCCCCGTGGGGTGCACCGGTATTATTTGTCAAGAAGAAAGATGGAAGCATATGACTGTGCATCGACTATAGGGAGCTCAACAAGCTTACAATCAAGAACAAGTATCTGTTACCCAGAATTGAGGATCTGTTTGATCAACTGAAGGGAGCCAAGTACTTCTCCAAGATTGATTTAAGATCGGGATATCATCAACTGAAGATTAAGCCAGAAGATATACCGAAGACAGCTTTCAGAACAAGGTATGGACATTACGAATTTTTAGTGATATCTTTTAGATTGACCAATGCCCCGGCAGCGTTTATGGACCTGATGAGCAGAATTTTCAAGGAATACTTGGACAAGTTCATTATTGTGTTTCTAGATGATATTTTGATTTATTCAAAGGCGGAAGGGGATCATGCGGAACATTTGAGAACAGCTTTGGAGATTTTAAGGAAAAAGAAGTTATATGCTAAATTCTCGAAGTGTGAGTTTTGGCTACAGGAAGTTCAGTTCTTAGGACACATAGTCAGTAATGAAGGGATCAAAGTGGACCCAGCAAAGATTGAGGCAACTACAAATTGGGAAAGACCGAGAACACCCACCGAGGTAAGAAGTTTCTTGGGATTAGCGGGATATCATCGGCGATTCGTTCAAAAATTTTCAAGGATTGCCACACCATTGACAAAGCTTACATGGAAGAATGAAAAGTTTATATGGAACGATAAATACGAAGAAAGTTTTCAGGAATTAAAGCGAAGATTAATTACGGCACCTGTTTTGTCACTTCCAGACGATCAAGGGAATTTCGTAATTTATAGTGATGCTTCTCATAAAGGACTAGGATGTGTTCTAATGTAGCACGATAAGGTGATTGCATATGCGTCAAGGCAATTGAAACCACATGAACAGAAATATCATACTCATGATTTGGAGCTAGCAGCTATAGTTTTTTCTTTGAAGATTTGGAGACATTATCTGTATGGAGAAAAGTGCGAGATTTACACAGATCACAAAAGCTTAAAGTACATATTCACACAGAAGGAGCTTAATATGAGGCAAAGGAGATGGTTAGAATTGATCAAGGATTACTACTGCACGATTAATTATCATTCCGGTAAAGCGAATGTTGTAGCACACGCGTTGAGTCAGAAGGAAAAGTTAAATGTGTTATCAGTACCTGAAGAGATATATAAGGAATTTCAGAAACTGGAATTGGAGATTAGAGTTTGCAGGCCTAATAAAGCAAAAGTGTATAGTATGACTTCCCAGCCGGAGTTGCTAGAGAAAATAAAGAAGTGTCAGGAAGATGTAATGGATCAAGATATAAATCGTTTGGTAGGTGAGGAATTGTGCACGCAAAAGGATGATAAAGGTATTCTTAGGTTTTCTTGAAGAATTTGGATTCCACCGATGACGGAGCTGAAGAATGAAATTTTAAAGGAAGCACATAATTCAAGGTATTCAATCCATCCAGGGAATACCAAAATGTACAGAGATTTAAAGGAGAATTATTGGTGGCTAGATATGAAGAGGGAAATTGCGGAATGGGTTAGCAGATGTTATACATGTCAGAGAGTTAAAGTCGAACATCAAAGACCAAGTGGATTGTTACACCGATTGGAGATTCCAGAGTGGAAGTGGGAATATATTGCCATGGATTTCATAGTTGGATTACCAAGGACAAGGGCTAATCATGATGCCATTTGGGTTATAGTGGATAGACTTACCAAGTCAGCTCATTTTCTGCCTATAAATAAAAGATATTTGCTCGACAAGTTGGTCCATATGGACCTGAAGGAAATCGTAGTTTGCCACGGAGTTCCGATGTCTATCATATCTGATCGAGATCCAAGATTTAATTCAAGATTTTGAAAGAGTTTTCAAGAATGTTTGGGAACAAGACTGAATATGAGTACAGCTTACCACCCACAGACGGACGACCAGAGTGAAAGAACGATCCAGACGATTGAAGATATGTTACGTGTTTGTGCTATTGATTTTAAAGGAAGTTGGGACGAGCATTTATCTCTGGTAGAATTTGCTTATAACAACAGTTATCATGCCAGTATTGGGATGCCACCCTATGAAGCCCTTTATGGATGCAAATGCAGATCTCCAGTGTATTGGGACGAAGTAGGAGAACGCAAAATACTTGGACCTGAACTAGTACAGCAGATAAAAGAAGTGGTTGAAATTATCCAAAAGAGATTGATAGCCGCACAGGACCGTCAAAGGAAATATGCAGACCAGTCAAGGAAAGACATGGAATTCGAAGAAGGAAGCTTAGTATTACGAAAGTATCACCGTGGAAGGGACTAACGAGGTTTTGAAAGAAAGGAAAGTTGAGCCCAAGATATGTCGGACCTTTTGAGATTCTAAAGCGTGTTGGCAAAGTAGCTTACGAATTGGCGTTACCTCCGCACATGGAACACATTCACAATGTTTTTCACGTATCGATGCTTAAGAAGTATAATCCAGACTCCAGGCATGTAATAGAATATGAGCCAATAGAGTTTCACGCAGATTTGTCATATGTAGAGAGTCCGATAGAGATTCTAGAGGAAAGAGAGAAAGAATTGAGAAATAAAGTGGTAAAGCTAGTAAGAGTATTATGGAGAAACCCAAAGGTTGAAGAGTCAGCCTGGGAGTTAGAAAATGATATGAGAGAAAAGTACTCTCGTTTGTTTTCTTAGGAGATTCTGAGGATAGAATCCTTTTAAGGGGGGAAGGATGTAATATCCGGGATATATCGTGTAATTATATTTACTAATAAATAATTAATATATGTGTTCCCTATCTATTCTGTGAATTATTTGTTAAGTGTTAAATGTGTTTGGATGTTTAAAAATATTATTAATCGAGTATTTTAAATTTTATATGTCCAAAATAAAATATAGATAATTGTCATATCTTCCTAATTATTTTTATATTGATTTGTGAATTTATAGGAATCATATGAATTTTATAAAATCATTTTCCGGGTATTTAAAATCTATTTTATAAAAACGGGAACCAACCGACGTCATCCGTTGTTACGTTTTTAGAACCCGAAACTCTTCCGAGAACTCCTTCCTAACCTAATTGTAATATTCCGAGCATTTTCCATGTTTCGACTTTTTCGATCCGGCGTACGGTGTGTCCAACGCGGGTCCCGGCGTAATATTTTCGATACAATATTCGTTTCGGTAAATCAATAAAACTCGTATTTTCGAGAAACGGGAGCTTTTTATTAAACTATCACAATTATCACCTCGTAATATGTGTAACCAGGTGCTGAGACCAAGACCGCAGTACAAATTGTACTGATTTGGATAATTATCCCGAAAACCGATACCGTTTGGATCAGTTTTTATAAATAAACGTACCGTTTTATATCCGGAATGATCCAACGGGATACTAATTTCCCGTAATTATAAATAGCCTTTTACCATATTTTATTTCGTATCAAAATCATTTGCAGTCAGTTAATTATATAGTTTTCCAGAGAAAAACCCTAAATTTATAAACCTTTCTGAGAATCAAACTACAATTTCAAGGTGTTATTGAAATCAGTTGAAAAAGTTGGAGTAACCAAATCGAAGGTCTCAAGGAGTACTATCAGATTCTGTGTTCCATATCAATGCATAAATCAAGGTTTATTTTCTGAAAATTTATTTATTTTCGAATTATTTTTATTAAAAATATGAATTTTTGTTCGGATGATTGTTTGAATGATTTGATGATTGCATGTTGTAGAGCTTGTTTTCCTGATGATTTTCATATGTCATACGTCTGATTTAGAGTTCAATAACATGCTCAAAAGTGGGTTTAATTTTCGAATTTTGAAATTAGGGTTTATAACCCGTATGAATGTTTTCAATTGAAATTTGGGGCTTTTTGATTTAGGGGTTATTAGCTGTTGATTTATAGTGTACTGTGTTCCTTATGAAATTTACAATCGATTGGTATATAGCTCGTTAATAGAGGATGTCTGAATCGAAGGGAGTTGTGTTTTGAAAATTTTCGAAGTTCGCCGGAAACCGGCGATGTTCTTGGCCAATTTCCGGCCAAGTATGGGGTTATTTGAATGATTTGATTGCATGAATAAGTTCCTGGTATTGTGTAGATTAAATCTGGAGGTGATGCTGGTGGGAGGATGCCGGAGGTGAGTTCTCCGACCACCCCCGATTGTTTTCCGGCGACCCCCTGGAAAATTGCAGTTTAGTACCCTGACTTTTGAAAACGATGAAGTTCAGTCCCTGAACTTTCTAGAGTTTTCAAAAATAGGATTCCTGTTTCAAAAATATTCAAAAATCATATTTCCTATTTATTTTTATTATAAAAATTCGATTTTAATTTCTAAAAATTCCAAAAATTATTATTTTAATTCCAAAAAATATTTTTAATTCAAAAAGAAATCTGAATTAATTAGTTAATTAATTTCAGTTAATTTTTAATTGATTAATTGGTCAATTAATTTGAAAATTAATTGATTAATTGATTTAATTAATTATTAATTGATTTTAATTAATTATTTAATCAAATTTAATTATTTAAAAATGATTTAAAAATTCCGAAAAATAGTTTCGAGCTTTAAAATATTATTTTAAATTATTTTCAAGGCTCGATAATTATTATAAAATTGTTTTGAAGCCATAATTGGCCAGCCGAATCCTGTTTATTATTCCAATATTGATCCAACGACCCGTTTTAATTCCGAAAAATGTTCTAAAAATCATTTTAAACATCCGAAAGCCTATTTATGACCCGAGACTTCGTTATAAACGTTATATCATTGATTATGTGACATGGTATGTGCTATATGTGACTTGTTGGTTAACTGTCAATCTATATATTCGATGTTTACTTGTTTATTGCGTAACTTTCAATCCGTTAATCGGATTTGGGTGAAACGAAGGGTAGATAGAAGTATGTATCGAATAGAATCGTATGAGTCAAATATTGATAGATGCTTATGATATGTGAGCAGAAGAGGCAAGGCATAGGAAAGGGAAACAGGTAGTCGAGGAGTAAGACAGTGGTGATTGAAAGTGAGTGCAATATAGTAAGCTAGTACCAAGCAAGTGTTCTGAACTTTCTCGAGATATTGTAGTGATTTAAAGTTCTGTTTTATATTGCAAGTGCTTTGAAACAGTAAACCCTAAACCCTGATTCCAGTTATTGATCTTGAGCCGTAAACCTGATTCTTTCTAGACCATTGATTGTTGTATACCCAAATACGAACCTCAAATATACGATACTACTCCACAAATACATACAAACTAAATATCAAACACTGAACCAGATTGCTTACACATTCAACCCATTGTATCTTATGCTTTAAAAGATCAAGTTTTTGAATCCCTGAAACATTGATTCCTTTGTTATCCAATTCTTTCATTACCTAACAGCCAAGCTTTGGAAATGCCATATTGATCTTTATGCAGATTGAAACCATTTTCATAATTGAACGTCCAATGTTGTTAATGATCCTGTTTATTGTTTATTACTGCTTATTCTGTTATTATGTTAGAATTGGATTGTTTTTATAAAATTGTGGACCAGATTCGTGGTCAGACCATATAATGGTCAAGTTAGGTCAATGTGCGCCTTGGATCCAGTAGTTAGAGCAGTGTTGTGTGCTTTGGTTGGGGTTAGTGCGTGACTGATCAGCATCCTAACCTTGGTTTTTAAAATGAAAATATAATATCCAATTGTAAATTATAATTCATTGTTCACTTGATATCGTAACCATTTTCAGTTGGTGATCATTATTCTCAGTTTTGTCATTATGAGTTGCTGAGCTAGTTAGCTCATTTGTGCGATGTTGTTTATGCTCTTTTCCAGTTAAAAAGGAATCGGTTGGTACCGAGGATCCCCAGTCCAATGTGAGAGCTAGGGGTTCAGGTTGATCGAGCTGAGCTAGTAGGCTTCTTTCGGGATAATATAAGTTTGTAAATGTTTGTAATAATGTTTAATACTCAGTTCTGAGTTTGGATAGTTGGGATTTGAACGGTTTGTAATATAAGTTTGTGTTTGGCTTGTGTGCATACTTTTACATGTTGCGGTCTGTGGTAGTTGGTAAGTAGGGTCACTGCTTATTATTATTATCTCTATTATTGTTATAAGCAGGTTATAAATAGTGTATGTGTGGACCCCAAACTTCTGACCCGGGTTTGGAGGGCGCCACAGCAACTGTCCTTGACTTTCCTCCTTTCCTCTTTCTTCTTTGTTCCATCTCAAGTTCATGAGTCTTGAGCATCCCATAAATTTCATCAAGAGTTGTTTCTTCAAGATTATAGTTGTCTCTTATAATTGTTGCCTTCAAATCCCAACTTTCAGGAAGAGCTAACAGGAATTTAAGGTTTGAATCTTCAAGATCATACTCCTTATCAACCAGTGACAAATCATTCAAGAGTTTGACAAATCTGTTGTAACACCCCAAGATCCGGGTCGTCACGGTCTTTCTTTCCACAATAACACTTAACTTAATTAATAATAAATAATCTCATGATGTGACCCCACACTAACACACACCACAACACGTTATAGTCTCAGAGATGAAATTGAAATAAGTTCAAGTCCTTGAATCCATAATTTAAAAGTTATTACAACCCAAAATGATTACTTGATAAGTTCACAGTTAATTGCCATTATCTGCCATAAGTTATAATTATACATAATTTATTCCCAAAAGTAGAATGTCTGATCTACAAATAGATCTACCTCTACAGCTATAGCAGCTACGATATCAACGGGAAGACGCGGGACGCTTCCCACGCGCTTGCGCTGGGTCTGCTTGAGTCTGGCCATCTTTCCTAACTTTTGTTGTGTGATGAAGAAATGAAGCAAGAGTGAGCATTACAGCTCGCAGGATAATATATAGTGAAAATAATGCAAGTATCTAAATGGATAACTTACTAGAATTCTTTATCAAGTGTAAGGTAATTACTTACTGGATATAAGCTTAAAGGAAGATGAAGTTACCAATTACTTCACTATACTTATACCATTTTAGAAAACTACTTGAACTACCAGTGTTCAGAGTATAATAGGTTTCAAAAGTTCATCCTATAGATGAGACCACAAGTTAAGACTTGAATAGATTAAATCTTTGAAATATTATTGAATGAAATGAAGTTACGAGGTACTTCATTAAGTCCCGATATATATATCCACATATATATCTCTTACACATTTCCTGGAAAGCTCTGTCATGTAAAGTATGAACAGAGTTTGTAATATCCAATGAATTTTCGAAAGAAAAGAATTTTGGCATAAACCTGATATCTTGCTGATCAGGCAAAGATACCAATAAGTAACCTTTTCTACTAGTAGCTGGACGAATTCCCCACTGGTCATGACCCTGGCCGCAATAGGACCTCATACTGGACTTCCACTCAGCCACTTACGCATTTGATGGACTCCCACTGAGCCACTTACACTTTCATGGACGCCCACTGAGCCCATGTTGCTTATGCCGACTCAATAGATGGACTTACTTCTCGAACGTTGGGTAAGTAATCAATTCATTTATCAAAACAGCAACCTCGTTGCGAATATAAAATACACCACAGAGCTGGATCCCTCAGGTTTTGATCGAGTATTTAAATCCCCTTTGAAAGCAAGATCTTAAATATAAAAATGAGTTTTGGGATCCGCTCTAACTTTTAAAATCATTTTGAAGACTCGAAAACACTTTTAAGAATGTTTGGAGTAATGCTGATTTAATGAAATAAATCATTCCCGATATATTAGAAAATATCTGAATATTATTATTTAAATAATATTCCCATAAGGATAATCTCTATATAAATAATTTGAAGTAGAAGTTTTAAAACTCATACTTGAAATGAATAATAAATAACCCAAGATATACTTATACGAAAGTATGGTCTTTATTTGAATAATCGAAAATAAGTTTGATTATCGAAACATTATTCTTTCATAAAATAAAGAATATTATTTAGTAAATAAGCGGAGTCATAAGTCCTCGAATGAATATTCAAAGTAATATTCATTAATTAGAATAAATAGAGTCATAAGTCCTCGGATCAATATTCAAAGTAATATGCATTAATAAAAATAAAGTTATCGAATAAACCTTATTCGATTAATAGTTTTGAAAACTATATATCTATATATATATATATAAATATATATAATATACTCGGGAACATTGAATCCCGGTTTTAGAAAATGTTCACCTTTGGGTCCCCTATACTAAGGGTATACGCAACTACTGCTTATCTCTAGCATAGGTATTATGCAACTTATAAGCAATTGAATCAACAGATAGATATCAAGATTACGAAACAAACATGCATATATCCCATATCAGCATGCTCCAATATATCGCAAGATTTGCTAATTAACCATCATGCATCTATCACAAGATAATACATATACATATATACATCACAACAACAGTATAATAGGTAGAAAACTTGCCTGAGTAACTGGGGGTGGTAAAAGGCCTAGGACGAGTCTGGTAACCTATAAATAACATATAAGTTGGAATTAAACAAAAGTCACTTAAGAATCTAGACTTTAACCAATTAGACTCTAACGCTCGCTTTTGCGCTTAATGATTCACTTAAGTCGCTCGAGTACCCTCGGCTCCACCATTTTTAATAAATTAACCATTAGGAATTTTAAGGCGATTCTTTCGCGAGTACCCTACCAACTGCCTAATCCAATTTAAAAAATTGTTTCATATCCAAATTAGTCATTTAAGGTCCTTAACCAAGGTTTTAAAGTAAGGCGAGGGGTAATGGTTCGGTCGCGAAACGCCGTTACTTAAAACGGTAGGTTCTCCTAAACCGTACATCGGATTTAAGCGAATCACATATCAAAACGAAGCTCGTAACATGAACTATCTAATCATGGCAATGGTAAAAACCTAACAGTGAGTTCACGGGTCCTGAAGTTAAGGACAAAAACAGTCTAAAGTAAATCGGGCATTACGACGGCTATGATTTCACGATTACCAAATTTTATACTACTCCAAATCAATCCACAATCAACCCACAATCATTATTACAACCAAAATCCATCCATACACTACTACAACAGCCCCAACATTTAAAATTTCTAATTTATACTACTTCTCAATCATGAACTAAGAGCTTACTTAAGTTCATTAACTAATAATCAAGATTTACTACTCCAAAAACATTACAAAACCAACAAATCTCTAAATATTCAATAACCATGCTTCTCATAAACTATACTACTCATAAAAAGCTTCTTAACATTCAATAATTATGCTAGTTTAAGAGATTATACCTTCCTTGTGAGTAGGAGTAATTAATGAGCTTGAAACAACCTTGGAAAATCCTTACTAAAGCTTTATCTATACAAAAACACAAGATCAAAATTTGAAGTTCTTGAAAAACACTATTCATTCTCTTCTTCCATGAATTATAGGAAGATATTGTGAAGGAATTTGAAGCTTAGACTTATAGGATATCTATATCTATGTACAAGGAACCTTAGATAATTACCTCACTAATTAACAAGGCTTGGAACTTGAATTTGAGTTTTTCTTTCTTTGAAAAAGAGATGAAGCTGAGAGCTTCTTCTTGAATAATGAAAGTCAATTTTGTGTTTTGTGTTATGAATTGTTTTGCTTGGTTGTTTTGTTTTTGTTTTGCTTAATTACCTTTTAACCATGGTAAAATTTGTGTGGTTTATAATCAACCAACACTTCCTTCCCTTTTTGGTCATGCTTATGTCATCCTCCTATGTCATCTTCCCACACTTGTCCTCTTCTAGTTGGTATGATGACATCATCATCACTAACCTCTCTGATTAACTCCTAATTACTTGGCTAATGACCGCTGATCTGTTATACGGTTCGCTTAACTTTCGTTCTCGTATATCGTTTGAGGGATCATACCCGGGATCTTATTACTTGGGTTTCCTTAACCTTTCTTAATACATTATATTCCTTTTTTTGATCCTCTCTTATAATCCTTGAATTTAAATCCTTTTTTTCTTGTTACCTTATACTCAATTCTTTCGGTATCTGGTGGATTTTCGGGAAAAATCAAAGGGTTCGAATTTGGATTCTGACGATCTTTACATACACTTTTATACCATATAGAGTACTAATAAGATCTCAGAATAACAGTAAAAGAACCTCTACAAAGTGTGGGATGAAAAGTTTTATTATTCAGCATAATCAACAAAAACACTGTTCATAAGGGTTACAAAAAGTTCAAAATTTTGGGGTTATTACAGTCTCCCCTCCTTAAAAGGATTCCGTCCCGGAATCAAATAGAAAACAAATGGGGGTACTTTTCTAGCATTGCGCTCTCTAGTTCCCAAGTTGATTCTTTCACATTATGATTCTGCCATAGCACTCTGACTAGCTTGATCACTTTGTTCCGAAGCACCTGCTCCTTCTTATCCATAATCTTTACTGGTTTCTCCACGTAAGTCAGATCTGGTTGTATATCCACATGCTCGTACTTCACTATGTGTCTGGCATCCCGATGATACTTCCTAAGCATTGACACATGGAACATATTATGAACTTGTTGTAGGTTCGGGGGTAAGGCTAGCTCGTAAGCCAACTTCCCAATCCGTCATAGTATCTCAAAAGGTCCAATATATCTTGGGCTTAGTTTCCCTTTCTTTCCGAACCTCATTAATCCCTTCCAAGGGGATACTTTTAGCCGTACTAAGTCCCCTACTTCATACTCCTTGTCCTTTCGGGCTAGGTCTGCATATTTCTTATGTCTGTCTTGGGCTCCTACCAGCCGTCCTCTAATGAGATCCACTACGTCTTTGGTCCTTTGGACCACTTCGGGTCCAAGCATCTTCCGCTCTCCTACTTCATCCCAGTATAAGGGAGATCGACACCTTCTTCCGTACAGGGCCTCATAAGGCGGCATTCCAATGCTGGCATGAAAGCTATTGTTATAAGAAAACTTAATCAACGGCAAGTGATCATCCCAACTTCCTTTAAAGTCTATTGCACAGACTCTCAATATATCCTCTAGTGTCTGGATGGTCCTTTCACTTTGCCCATCCGTTTGGGGATGGTAAGCGGTACTCATATTTAACTTGGTCCCCGCATATTCTTGAAAGCTCCTCCAAAATATGGAGTTGAACCTGGGGTCTCGGTCTGAGACAATGGACGCTGGGACTCCATGTCACGTCACTATTTCCTTAAGGTAAATGTCCACCAGTCTATCGACCGTGTATCTCTCATTGATAGGAATGAAATGAGCTGACTTTGTCAGTCGGTCTATAATCACCCATATGGCATCATGATTGGCTTTTGTCCTTAGTAATACGATAACAAAATCCAAGGCTATCTGTTCCCATTTCCATTCGGGAATCTCCAGGGGTCGTAAAAGTCCACTGGGTCTCTAGTGCTCTGCCTTTACTCTTTGGCAAGTCAAACATTTGCTTACCCATTCTGCTACATCCCTCTTCATGTTGGGCCACCAGTAATATTCCTTCAAATCCCTATACATCTTGGTGCTTCCCGGGTGAATGGAATACCTTGAAATAGGGTTTTCATCCAAAATCTCGTCTTTAAGCTCTTGAACATTCGAAACCCAAATCCGGTAGGAGTACCTCATTATCCCTTTATCATCTCTCTCGATATGGATCTCTTCTCCAGTCATTGACTCTCTACCTTCATTCATTACTTTCTTTTGGCACAATCTAATCTTTTCCGATAACTCTGGCTGCATCAAGATCTCAAACAGCTTTTCAGTTCCGGCTCCGGTTACCTTTACTTCTATTTCCATTCTCTCAAAATCCCTTATCAATTCCTCCGAAGTCATTATCATTTTGAGTCTTTCCTTCCTTCTAAGGGCGTCATCCACCACATTGGCTTTCCCTAGATGATAGAGAATCTCACAATCATAGTCCTTGATTAGTTCTAACTATCTCCTCTAGCACATGTTGAGCTCTTTCTGCGTAAATATGTACTTGAGGCTCTTATGGTCTGTGAAAATCTCACAATTCTCTCCATACAAGTAGTGCGTCCAAATTTTTAAGAAAAAAACTATTGCCGTGAGCTCAAGGTCATGAGTAGGATATCTAATCTCGTATTCCTTCAGTTGTCTCGACGCATACGCAATCACCTTACCGTGCTGCATAAGCACACACCCTAATCCTTTGTGCGACGCGTCACTATATATCACAAAATCTCCTTTTTCGTCTGGTAATGCCAACACCGGGGCCGTTACCAACCTTTTCTTTAATTCTTGAAAACTGTTCTCGCATTTTTCCGTCCATTCAAACTTCTCTGTCTTACGAGTAAGTCGTGTCAAAGGGGCTGCGATCTTCGTAAAGTCCTGTACAAATCTACGATAGTAGCCGGCAAATCCTATGAAACTTCTTACCTCTGTGGGTGTGGTTGGCCTTTCCCAATTTGAGACCGCCTTATCTTGGAGGGGTCGACCAATACTCCTTCTTTATTGATCACATGTCCTAAAAACTGTACTTCATTCCGCCAGAATTCACACTTCGAGAATTTGGCAAATAACTGTTCTTCTCTGAGTATTCCTAGAGCTATCCTCAAATGCTCTGCATGTTCTGCCTCGGTCCTTGAGTAGATTAAAATATCATCGATAAAAACTATCACACACTTGTCCAAGTACTTCTTGAATACTCTGTTCATTAAATCCATGAAAGCCGCTAGGGCGTTGGTTAATCCAAAGGACATTACCAAGAACTTATAGTGCCCATACCTGGTACGAAACGCGGTCTTGGGAATATCTTCGGGTTTAATCTTTAGTTGGTGATATCCAGTTCTCACGTAAATCTTGGAAAAATAAACATCATCCTTTAGCTGGTCGAACAGATCGTCTATTCTAGGTAATGGGTACCTGTTTTTTATGGTTAGCTTGTTCAACTCTCGGTAGTCGATGCACATCCTCATGCTCCCATCTTTCTTCTTAACAAATAACACTGGTGCTCCCCACGGAGACACATTGGGTCTTATCATACCCTTATCTAAATGTTTCTGCAATTGGGTAGCTAATTCCTTAATTTCTAATGGGGCTAACCAGTAAGGTGCCTTTGAAACTGGCGTCGTCCCTGGGGCCAACTCAATAGCAAATTCAATCATTCTATCGGGTGGTAGACCCGGAAGGTCTTGTGGGAATACATCTTCAAATTCGTTGACTACCGGAATATCTTGCAAGTTGGGCACCTCTTTCTGTGTGTCCACCACATAGGCTAGGTAAGCCTCATTTCCTTTTCGTAGCATCATATTGGCCTGGGCCATGGTCAAAAATTTCTGCGTCTGCCTCTTTCCTCTAAATATGACTTCTTTCTTCCCTGGGATATTCAACTTAACTTTCTTCCCCTTACAGTCTATCTGAGCATCATTGCTAGATAGCCAGTCCATTCCCAAAATTACATCAAACTCCCCTAATTTAAAAGGAATCAGATCAACACTAAAAGATTGTTCCCTATGCCTATCTCACAGGCGGGGTGAATCTGGTTAACAGGAATAATTTCATGGTTGGCTATTTCCACTTGTAAGGGTTCTATCAAGGGTTCAGCCTTAAGTCTTAATTTATGCGCAAAGTCCTTTGATATAAAAGATTTAGTTGCTCCAGAATCAAATAAAACATGTGCACTGATTGAATTGAGAGAAAGGGTACCTTCTATGACATCTGAGTCTTTCATAGCATCTTGCACTGTCATGTTGAAAGTCCTCGCAGTAGGTGGCTTATTGGAGGCAGCTCTGCTTGCTCCTGAAGCTGCTGGTTTGTTCATTGGGCATTCCCTCTTCCAATGACCCGGGCGTCCGCACTGATGACAAGTGGTGGTTGGAATGACAGCAGGGGTTGATGAAGGGCAATTAGTTGAATAGTGACCCTCTCGACCGCACTTAAAGCAGGTTACTGGCTTTCCCTTACACTCCCCAGAATGCATCCTTCCACAAGTGTTACAGGCTATCAATGGGGGTTGATACTGGTTGGAATAGGACATTCTTGACTTCTGGCCGCTCTGGCTCACATTCACACTCATTGGCCGCTTAAACCCAGTGTTCTTTCCCGGTAGGAACACTGCTCCTCGATTAAATCTAGTTGGGAAGCTCCCTCCCGCAGAACCTCCACCCATGCTCATACTTTTCCTCTTTATTCCCTTCTTCTCTCTTTCCTTCTGTATCTGTTCACTTCCGGCTTCTACAATTGTTGCCTTTTACACCAGAGTGGCATAATCAGTAATCTCAAGGATTGCCACCCTATTCTGAATCCACGGTTTCAGTCCCTGCTGAAACCTCCTAGCTTTCTTTTCCTTGATGCTCACCAACTCCGGCACAAACCTTGATAACTCAGTAAATTTTGCTTCATACTCAGCTACAGATAAGTTATTCTGCTTTAGCTCCAAGAACTTGAGCTCCATCTGGTTCTCTATAAACCTCGGGAAATACTTTCCCAAAAACAACTCACTGAATCTCTCCCAGGTTATAAT
Organism: Apium graveolens; assembly: GCF_009905375.1. Lineage (NCBI taxonomy): Eukaryota > Viridiplantae > Streptophyta > Magnoliopsida > Apiales > Apiaceae > Apium > Apium graveolens. The sequence continues at coordinate 57,323,049 of NC_133655.1, forward strand.
AACATCTGTCTCCATGTTTTTCTTGGCCTCCCACCAGTAGTTAGCCTCTCCTTTCAGAAGGTAGTTAGCAAATACAGTTTTCTGTGCCTCATCGGTACTCAGAATCTCAAAGAATTTCTCCATTTCCTTTAGCCATACATTTGCCTCAACTGGGTCGGCTGATCCGTGGAACTCAGGGGGCTTAAGGGACTTGAAAGACCTGAAAGAGTTTACCACAACATTGTTATTTCCTTGAGGGGTGGGTTGGGTTGACGTTCCAAGTTCTGCCTTAGTAGTTGCATGAACTATCTCATGGGATCCATGCCTGGGTTTGGTACTGGTTGCTCAACCTCAGTTTCTCCTTCTTCAGCCTCCATCTCAAATTCTTCAACATCATATGTTTCCTCCTCCTCTTCATACAGGGAGTCATCTTGTTCAATATAATCCTCATCTTACTCTTCACTGTGTTCTTGGTTCCTACCGTCCTGGTTATGGCTTCCCTGGTCCTCAGATCCAGGGTTCGCCCTAGTTCCAATCTTTCTTGGCGGCATGATACTGATAAATTTTTGGGAAATTCAATGTTAGGTCACAATCATACAAAAAATTGTGCCTTGCACAGTTTTTATAATGGGGAGAATGTATCTCACAATTCTATTATATTATGACAGTTCTAATAAGAAGTGCAGTAATAATAACGATAAAAACAGTGATCTCGTCACTAAGGAACCGAACTGAAAGGAAACAAATATATACATAATGTGAGAAATACATAGTTTGATCTGGTCAAAAGTACAACAGTTCTACAGCCATCTACCCAAAAGTGATACACAAGAGTCTATCTGTCTAGTCAGAGAAAGGGATGCTATATACAAGTCAACTATTCTGGAAAATTGGCTCTTACTATGGCCTCGACTAACTAGATGACTAGACTACCCCATCACTGGTCCTGAATCACACACCGGAGCGGGTCAGCTCTCACACCCTTTCCATCGCACGACGGAAAATGTAGTCAGCCTGCCTGCCTCCTAGAGATCCTGACGTGCCTGTCCCCCTGGAGTGATCAGAGTCTCGCACGGGCCGTGAGCTCTATCCCATTCAGCTCCCTTCTCAGAGATTGGGGTATGGTAGCTCTAGCCTCATAAGATTGGGCATACCGACCAGCCCTCTCCACCTCCAACTCCCTCCTGACCTCATCCAGCCGGGCCTCAGCAACAGCCACCCGAGTCCTCAGTACATCCTGAACATAGCCGTGAGCTAACAAAGACTGCCTATGGGCAGGGTTGAGAGGTGGTGAATCCGGAGCCGCTGGGGGTGCCTCCTCGGTCTGCCTAGGCTCGGGAGTAGGCGTCTCAGACCTGTCATCATAGGGTCTCCAAGATAGTGGTGCAGGGGTAGGAGCTCTGACCACCGGGAGTGAGGGTAAAGGGGTACCAGTGTACTCTACCATAGCTCCGACATGCTCCTCAGCCACTAGGACCTCATCCGGGTCCTCCTCATCTGAACTCGCAATAACCTCCGTCTCTGACTCCTCTGAGGGGTCCTCCTCCTCCTCCTCCTCCTCCATCTCAGGCTCCTCCTGATCCTCGGCATCTAGTAGTGCCTCATCATGCTCACGCTCTAACATCTCTGAGTCCTCTATCTGATGTGCCTACACATTTAACGAGCTAAGTTACTATCCTGATACTTATAAGGGTTCCCGTAAGGGTTTTAACTGTCAGTGCTACTTTAAGTAGTCCGACTATGAACTTGACAAGAGTTCTTATTATTTTTGTGAGTTTATTATTATATCATTGCATCATCTCTGAGGTTTATAACGCTTAGCTCTGATACCATTTCTGTAACACCCCCAGATCCGGGGTCGGGGATCCGGGTCGTCACGGTCTTTCTTTCCACAATATCACTAAACTTAATTAATAATAAATAACCTCATGTTGTGACCCCACACTAACACACACCACAACACGTTATAGTCTCAGAGATGAAATTGAAATAAGTACCAGTCCTTGAATCCACAATTTAAAAGTTATTACAACCCAAAATGATTACTTGATAAGTTTACAGTTAATTGCCATTATCTTCCACAAGTTATAATTATACATAATTGATTCCAAAAAGTAGAATGCCTGATCTACAAATAGATCTACCTCTACAACTATAGCAGCTACGATATCAACGGGAAGACGCGGGACGCTTCCCACGCGCTTGTGCTGGGTCTGCTTGAGTCTGGCCATCTTTCGTAACTGTTGTTGTGTGATGAAGAAATGAAGCTAGAGTGAGCATTATAGCTCGAAAGATAATATATAGTGAAAACAATAATGCAAGTATCTAAATGGATAACTTACTAGAATTCTTTATCAAGTGTAAGGTAATTACTTACTGGATATAAGCTTAAAGGAAGATGAAGTTACCAATTACTTCACTATACTTATACCATTTTAAAAAACTACTTGAACTACCACTGTTCAGAGTATAATAGGTTTCAAAAGTTCATCCTATAGATGAGACCACAAGTTAAGACTTGAATAGATTAAATCTTTGAAATATTATTGAATAAAATGAAGTTACGAGGTACTTCATTAAGTCCCGATATATATATCCACATATATATCTCGTATACATTTCCCAGAAAGCTCTGTCATGTAAAGTATGAACAGTGTTTGTAATATCCAATGAATTTTGGAAAGAAAAGAATTTTGGCATAAACCCGATATCTTGCTGATCAGGCAAATATACCAATAAGTAACCTTTTCTACTAGTAAATGGACGAATTCCCCACTGGTCATCACCCTTGCCGCAATAGGACCTCATGCTGGACTGCCACTCAGCCACTTACACATTTGATGGACTCCCACTGAGCCACTTACACTTTCATGGACACCCACTGAGCCCATATTGCTTATGCCGACTCAATAGATGGACTTACTTCCCGAACGTTGGGTAAGTAATCAATTCATTTATAAAAACAACAACCTCGTTGCGAATATAAAATACACCACAGAGCCGGATCCCTCATGTTTTGAGAGAGTATATAAATCCCCTTTGAAAGGAAGATCTTAAATATAAAAATGAGTTTTGGGATCCGCTCTAATTTTTAAAATCATTTCGAAGACTCGAAAACACTTTTAAGAATGTTTGGAGTAATGCTGATTTAATGAAATAAATCAGTCCCGATATATTAGAAAATATCTGAATATTATTATTTAAATAATATTCCCATAAGGATAATCTCTATATAAATAATTTGAAGTAGAAGTTTTAAAATTCATACTTGAAATGAATAATAAATAACCAAAGATATACTTATACGAAAGTATGATCTTTATTTGAATAATCGAAAATAAGTTTGATTATCGAAACATTATTCTTTAATAAAATAAAGAATATTATTTAGTAAATAAGCGGAGTCATAAGTCCTCGAATGAATTTTCAAAATAATATTCATTAATTAGAATAAATAGAGTCATAAGTCCTCGAATGAATATTCAAAGTAATATGCATTAATAAAAATAAAGTTATCGAATAAACCTTATTCGATTAATAGTTTTGAAAACTATATTTATATATATATATAAATATATATAATATACTCAGGAATATCGACTCCCGGTTTTAGAAAATGTTCACCTTTGGGTCCCCTATACTAAGGGTATACACAACTACTGCTTATCTCTAGCATAGGTATTATGCAACTTATAAGCAATTGAATCAACAGATAGATATCAAGATTACGAAACAGACATGCATATATCTCATATCAGCATGCTCCAATATATCGCAAGATTTGCTAATTAACCATCATGCATCTATCACAAGATAATGCATATACATATATACATCACAACAATAGTATAACAGGTAGAAAACTTGCCTGAGCGACTGGGGGTGGTAAAAGGCCTGGGACGAGTCTGGTAACCTATAAACAACATATAAGTTGGAATTAAACCAAAGTCGCTTAAGAATCTAGACGTTAACCAATTAGACTTTAACGCTCGCATTTGCGCTTAATGATTCACTTAAGTCGCTCGAGTACCCTCGGCTCCACCATTTTTAATAAATTAACCATTAGGAATTTTAAGGCGATTCTTTCGTGAGTACCCTACCAACTTCCTAATTCACTTTAAATAATTGTTTCATATCCCAATTAGTCATTTAAGGTCCTTACCCAAGGTTTCAAAGTAAGGCGAGGGGTAATGGTTCGGTCGCGAAACGCCGTTACTTAAAATGGTAGGTTCTCCTAAACCGTACATCGGATTCAAGCGAACCACATATCAAAACGAAGCTCGTAACATGAACTATCTAATCATGGAAATGGTCAAAACTAACAGTGAGTTCACGGGTTCTGATGTTAAGGACAAAACAGTCTAAAGTAAATCGGGCATTACGACGGCTATGTTTACGTGATTACCAAAGTTTATACTACTCCAAATCAATCCACAATCAACCCGTAATCATTATTACAAACAAACTCCATCCATACACTACTAAAACAGCCCCAACATCTCAAGATTTCCAATTTATACTACTTCTCAATCATGAACTAAGAGCTTACTTAAGTTCATTAACTAATAATCAAGATTTACTACTCCAAAAACATTACAAAACCAACCAATCTCTAAATATTCAATAACCATGCTTCTCATGAACTATACTAATCATAACAAGCTTCTTAACATTCAATAATTATGCTAGGTTAAGAGATTTTACCTTCCTTGTGAGTAGGAGTAACTAATGAGCTTGAAACAACCTTGGAAAATCCTTACTAAATCTTTATCTAAACAAAAACACAAGATCAAAATTTCAAGTTCTTGAAAAACACTATTCACTCTCTTTTTCCATGAATTATAGGAAGAGCTTGTGAAGGAATTTGAAGCTTAGACTTATAGGATATCTATATCTATGTACAAGGAACCTTAGATAATTACCTCACTAATTAATAAGGCTTGGAACTTGAATTTGAGTTTTTCTTTCTTTGAAAAAGAGATGAAGCCAAGAGCTTCTTCTTGAATAATGAAAGTCAATTTTGTGTTTTGTGTTATGAATTGTTTTTCTTGGTTGTTTTGTTTTTGTTTTGCTTAATTACCTTTTAACCATGGTAAAATTTGTGTGGTTTATAATCAACCAACACTTCCTTCCCTTTTTGGTCATGCTTATGTCATCCTCCTATGTCATCTTCCCACACTTTTCCTCTTCTTGTTGGTGTGATGACATCATCATCACTAACCTCTTTAATTAACTCCTAATTACTTGGCTAATGACCGCTGATCTGTTATACGGTTCGCTTAACTTTCGTTCTCATTTATCGTTTGAGGGATCATACCCGGGATCTTATTACATGGGTTTCCTTAACCTTTCTCAATACATTATATTCCTTTTTTTGATCCTCTCTTATAATCCTTGAATTTAAATCATTTTTGTCCTGCTACCTTATACTCAATTCTTTCGGTATCTGGTGGATTTTTGGGAAAAATCAAAGGGTTCGAATTTGGATTCTGACGATCTTTACATACACTTATATACCATATCAGAGTACTAATAAGATCTCAGAATAACAGTAAAAGAACCTCTACAAAGTGTGGCATGAAAAGTTTTCTTATTCAGCATAATCAGCAAAAACACTATTCATAAGGGTTACAAAAAGTTCAAAATTTTGGGGTTATTACATCTGTCATATAGATCAGTCAATGACTCATTAGGCTTTGAGTCAAAGTGTTCATACTCTTGAGTGAGTATTGTCTTCCTGTTTTTCTTAATCGAATCAGTTCCCTGGCACCTTGTCTCCAAGGCATCCCATATCTCTTTTGCAGTCTTGCAGTTAATTACCCTGTTTGACATTACATTATCAATGGCACTATACAGCAAGTGTCGTACCTTAAGCATCCTTAGCAATTGATGTGATATCTTCAGCAGTGTAATCACTCTTCTCCTTTGGTACAGACTTTGTTGCTTCACCTGCAACTACAACATCGAGTTTTGTTGGCTTGTGAGGTCCTTCATGGATTCTGTCAAGATATTCAGGATCTGTAGCTTCCAGAACATGGTCATCCTCACCTTCCATATGGGATATTCAGATGGCTTCAGTATGGGAAATCTAATAGCCTCATATCGACTATAGATTTGAGTCTTTGGGGGTTCTTCAGTTTTGGTGGGCTTGGTTGGAGTTTCTGCTTCAGACATGATTGTTTTTGGATCTTAAACTGTTTGTGTGTTAATAGATAGGCTCTGATACCACTTGTTAGGTCACACATACTATAGAAGGGGGTTGAATACAGTGTTTATCACAATCAAATCGAATTAGAAACTCAAGTAACAGAAAACAGACTTTATTCAATATAATAAACTCTGTTACAATATGGAACTGTCCTCTCTCAGTGATCAACAAATATCACGAGAGCTGCTAGGGTTACAATGAATAATATTCTCGATAATGATAACACTTATAGTGTAAACCCTATGTCTGTGTTTATATACTACACAATTACAGGATAATCGCTAATTGATGTGGAATATAATTCTGCTTCCTAAAATATATCAATCAGTTATCTTTTATTCCAAGTATTCTATTCTTCATAGAATTCCTTCTTCATGCATATCTCTTCTTACGTTTGTCTTGATCTTCTTTCCTTTCAATCAGCCGCCTTCCTTATCTGAAAGTTTCCTTTAAGTCCTGATATTATCTCCTGATAAACATCTCCTGAACCTTAAGTACTGATAACTTAAGTTCTGACTTCAGTATAAGTGCTGATTTCAGTTAAGTACTGATTTGTCCTGTTTAAGTAAGATCTGAAAACTAAACATAAATCATATTAGACATGACATTATCAAATATATCTAACACGCCTTCTATGCACAATGAATTGAATAAGAGAATTGGATTCCATTTTATTTCAATTTCTTTGTATGTGGCTGAGGGTTCCGCGGCTATGTAAACAATCAACAACCTGCCATTCTTCTGATTTTTCTTACAAACTGATTGCCTGGTTCCTTTTAACTTATGTTGTTTACTTAATAAATAACACTCGTGGCTGCCATTTTGTGTTAACTAAATACAGTCCTCTATTTCGTTTTATTTAGTTAACTCGCATGCATGGAGGAATAGACCGGCTAGAATTTCAGGATAAATATAAATTAACATTTGATATTAACTAAATAAATAAAATGAGTTTAATTTCATTTATTTATTTAATTGAAAATCAAATATTAATTTATTTATTTATTTAAAATCAATTGTTGATGTAAAATTAAATAAATAAATGAAATGGTTTTCATTTATTTATTTAATAAAAAATCAGCTATTGAATAAATAAATCCTGTAAATTCTCGAGCTATACTTATCTGTATCTCCAAGCCTTCTAATCTTCAGGTTTTCGTACCTTAAAATATTTCCAGTCTTCTCGAGTGCCAAAACCACTGAATAGTAGTTCTAAAAACAATAATCTATTTCCTTTAACGGATCAGTGACGTCTAGTGCAAGGGTATGGTTCACAGACGACTAGTTTCGCTCTCAGGCCTTCGTATTATACCTATACAAACCACTGTTAAGTTTTCTACCAAATTTAACCAAATTCACTAGGAATCTGTTAGGTCACACACACACTGTAGAGGGGGTGAATACAGTGTATAGTACACTCAAATCAAACTTTAAGAACTTAAGTAACAGAAAACAAACTTTATTGAAACAATAAACTCTGTTACAGTATGGAACTGTTACCTCTCAGTGATGAACAAATATCACGAGAGCTGCTAGGGTTACAATGAATAATCTTCTCTAATAATGATAACACTCATAGTGTAAACCCTATGTCTGTGTTTATATACTACACAGTTACAAGATAATCGCTAATTGATATGGAATATAATTCTGCTTCCTAAAATATATCAATCAGATATCTTTTCTTCCAAGTATTCCATTCTTTACAGAATTCCTTCTTCATGCATATCTCTTCTTATGTTTATCTTGATCTTCTTTCCTTTATTCAACTACTGTCCTTATCTGATCGTCCTTCAGCACTTAAGTTCTGATATCTATCTTCTGATGATTATCTCCTGATAACATAAGTACTGATATCCTTAAGTCCTGACTTCCAGTATAAGTACTGATCAACAGTTAAGTACTGATTTATCCTGTTCAAGTAAGATCTGAAAGCTAAACATAAAACATATTAGCCATGACATTATCAAATATATCTAACAATCTCCCCCAACTTGTAAATTAACATAATATACAAGTTTAACAGATATTTGATGATGTCAAAAACATTAAGTACAAATGCATGAGAATTAGACTAGATAACTACAACTTACAGTCCTTAAAGCTTTTACCAATTTCAACTTCTGATAACAACTTCAGTCTGTATAAATATCAGAATTTAAGCAGTTGTAGATCTTTGACTTGGCTTCATCATTTTCTGATCTCTCTGATGTCAGGAGTTGTTCTGAGATAGTTCTTCAACAAACATTTCTCAGCATATCTGAGTTCATCAATCATTCTCCTTTTGACATCTTTAAGCTCTGCAGTATCTTCACCAGTTTGAAAGATTGCAGCTCTGAGATCATTGATCTTTGCTTTTCTCAACTCCTGATCTAGTCTTATGACATAAGCTTTGTCAGACTCCAGATTGAATTCAAGTCCCTTAATACCAAGATATGTTCTGATCTATGCAGTATTAGGCTTCATATCAACAATATCACCATTGTGATCTCTGTACTTTGGAACATATATGCTGTCAGACTTAACAGAATAAAGCCTTTTCTGTCTCTGAATCTGTTCTTTTAAGTAGTTTGCAGCAGTCCCTGTTATTCTGTCATCCACTTGAAGTAAGAAAAGTACATGCTCCAATTCTTCAAAATACTTCAATGGAATGGCATTTTATCTTATATGATAAACCCTACCATCTGTCATGAAATACAACATGATGTATTCTTTCAAGTAGGTATGGTAAACCATCTGTACAGATTCCAGTTGATTCAATCTCTCAGGAGTTGCTCCAATACCTGGTTCACTCAAGGAAGTTGGATCATTGGTTGTGTTGTGTACTCTTCTTTCAGCAGCACTTCCCAATCCAGTTTTATCTCTTGCTTCCTTTCCAGTAACTACTCTTCCTTCAAAACCACTTGCAGTAGTCTTCAAAGATTGAGTCTGTTTTGCTTTAGTGAATCCTGGTAGGAGTGTCTTTGATCTATTTTCTGATATCAAGTTAACTTGAGCTATGTCAGAGGTTACTTGCTTCTTCTGAATATCAGAACTTACAATTTCTTGACTCTGTACAACTTGAGCCATGTCAGAGGTTGTTTTAAGAACTTTTCTTGAAGTCAGAGCAAGATCATCCTTTTCATAAGTAATTTCTTCTTCTTCAGGAGGTACATAAATCTTGATAGGTTCACCAACCTTTTCTTTACCCTTGGATCTTGGATCTATCTGTGGTTGTGATCTAGCCAATGTTGCTTCAGTATGTGTCCTTTCTTTGATCACAATGCCTTTGAGTTTTGGAAGTGACTTTTTACCAGAAGCTTCAGATTTAGATGTGACTTTCTCTTATTTAAGTCTGGCTTCTTCTTCCTTTAAACTTTCCAAGTCCATTCCTGGATTTTCTTGAAGAAATAACTGTCTTGACATTTCCTCATCAAGATCTAGAAGTTCATCAGAACTTATCCTTTTACCAGCAGCAGAACTTATTCTTTTCCCAGTATCAGAACTTGTCCTGTGACTAGCTTGTCTTGATGTAAACCTTCTACCTTGACTATGACCGCTACCCATTCCAGAGTATCCTTGATCATCATTTCCATCATCCTTTCCTTGCAGTGTCTTGTTAGTTTTGCATTTGGACTTAATTACCTTCTCCCCCTTTTTGGTATCATCAGGTAGTAAAAGAGAGATAAGTAATTCCACTGAGGATTAGATTTCAGTAAGTTGCGATTGCTGAGAAGCTTGATTTGTCAGAATTTCATCAATCTGAGCTTGTTGTTTCTCTTGAGTTTTCTCAATATAAGCAATCCTGTCAATGTTAGGTTGAAAGAACTTTTTCTTATCAATTTTCCAAACTTGTTCCTGTTTGATAAAGTTCTCCTGAATCTTGTGTAGCTCTGCATGAGTAGTTGAATGAAGACCTTGTAGATGTTTAGTACTCAATGCAGTGACTCTAAACTGAGTTTTAAAATCATCAGAATTTAACATTTCATCAGCTTTAGTCAAGTGCTCAGCAAGATGTTTTTCAGTTGGAACACATGAAACTGAGTTCCATTCCTTAGTCCACTCCTGACCTGCAGGAGTTTCACTCCAAGGTACTGGTGCTTCCCCGATAACAAACTTCTTTACCAGTTCAGACTTAGGAAGAGTCTGTTGAGGAGTATATCCTGAAGGACCTGCTTCATCAGCATCTACAGTTGGAGCAGCATCACCAGTATCTCCAGCATTTACAGCATCAGAACTTAAAGAATCAGTATCTTCTGATAAGACAACAGTGTGAGTAGCAATGGAGGCTTCAGTATCCTCTAATTGCTGATCTGATACTAAGTTCGGATCAACAGCCATATCCTGATGTTCACTTAAAGTCTGATCATCAGCATCTTGATGCAGAGAAGGTGTTGTTGATAACTCTGGAGTTTGAACAGCATCAGTAACAGGTGTTGTGGAAGGATTATTTGTTGTTGGAGCTTCTAAGAGAAATACTTCAGACACAACCAAGTGTTGAACATCAATATCAGCACTTGTGCCTGGATCAACAAGAGACACAGATGGTGAGTTAGCCTTGTCAGATACAGCTTCCTGAGATGGAGTTGATGGAGAAGAAGTGACTGGAGCAAATTCCTTGTCTTGTGAGATCAGAGATTCCTGATCCCCTTCCTTAGCTGCTTCCTCTTCATCATCTGAAACTGGCCTTTGTGCCCTCTGTTTCTTGTACTTCCTTGTTGATTTGGATTCCTTGGGAGTTTCAGAAACTGTCATCCGTCTAAGCCTCTTGAGAAGCCTAGAACCCCCAATTTCAGAATCCTTCTGAGAAATCTCTTTCTCAGCTTCAGTTACAACAGGTTCTCTAGCAGGAACCGGTTCCTCAGAATCAGATTCATCTCTCAATGCAATCCTCCTTCTCTTTTGAGATGTTTGAGGAACATTCGTTGTCCTCTTTGGCTTGGAAGGTGAAGATTTCGCAGTAGGTGCTGAAGATGAAGGTTGAGCAGTCTGTGAAGTGGAGAGATAGGATTTGAGATATGTTCTGAGGGTAGGTTGAGTAGAATGAGAGGTAAGTACTGAAGTTGATGGATTTTGGGTGTTTGGAGTTGGTTGGACATCAAAGTAAACAGATCTATAAGTATCAGGATCAGCATTTACTAGGATCTGTTTTATAGACTGAGGAATCTGTAATGGTCTAACCACTTTTTTCTTAGTATCAGCATTTACCAGGTCATTAAAGTATCGTTTTGCAACCTTAAAAGGTGGGGTTTGGGTGCTGACTAAATGAGGTTAATCAGTACAATAAGTGTAAATAAGTTGACAGAATCTAGCAAAATAAACAACATCTCGATCCTCTGTCATCCTATCCCCAATAAAACCAATTAAAGCAGTTGCAAAATCAAAATGAGTTTGATTGATAATTGCATACCCGATGTGCTGACTCATAATTGGAATAGCATCAAAATTCGAACATTTGTTCCCAAAAGCTTTGGTGATGCAATCAAAGAAGAAACTTCATTCTCTTCTGATATTAGCCCGTTTCAACTGTCCAAGTTTCGTCAGACTCTTTTCATATCCCAATTCAGCCATTAACTCCCGAAGGGCTGAGTCCTCTGGAATTGAGAAAGTACAATCTTCTGGAAGATGTAAAGCCCTGCGTACTGTACCAGGAGTGACTACAAACGATGAATCACCCACTTGGAAGATAATACTGGGAGTTCCACGTTGACCACCATCATCAAAAAGTCCAGTCCTCCAAAACCTCAGAACTTGTTGGCTTGAAAAGAATTCAGGCTGTATTAATGCATACCCAACCTCACTATGTGCAAGAAGATCTTGTACAAAGTGTAATTCAGATGGAGCTTCAGTGTGATCAAGAACTGCAGCATAGTTGTTGGGGACAAACTTAGCTCCATCAATGATTAAATCCTTTGGTGCCATGTGAAAAAAAATGAGATTCAAGTATGCCTGTTAGGTGTTTGATATAATGTCTGTATGAAAAAAAACCAACGTGAGAAATAAAGAGAAAGAGAGTAAAAGTAAGGAGAGAGATAAAATATGAAGAAAATAAAAGATTAAAGAAATCTTCTCTCTGTTGTACTTATACTCTGAACAAAAATGTTACCGTTGGACACCTGTCAGACATGCAGTAATAACGGACAGTTACTGGGCTCGAGAAAACAGGAATCATTACTTACCCATTTGCCTAGTTTCAAGGAAAAACCATTCCATTTATTAAGAGAAACAGTTTTAATTCAAAATTTAAACCGTTATCACTGATTGAATTATTTTTCACTGCATCATTAATATTCTGAAAATACATCACATGAAAATGACCAAGATAAATTAGATAAGTAAGTGCTGAAAACGAATCAGAACATGGTCATCAGAATATCAATCAGGATTTATCAACACAAGATAAAATAACTCAGAGACAAAATCTTGAAGTAAAAACAACTTTCATTAATATATCAAGACAATACATTTATGAAATGGAAATTACATCAATACTTATACAAGATTTTCCCTAAGCTTCTAAACCGAACATCAACAGCCTTAGTCCTAGCTAAGAAGCCTGACAAAGCTGATGATGAAGAAAAATAGGAAGAAGACAAGATTAAATCATTTCTTCTTCTTCCTACTCTCGACAAACAGAATGGCGAGTCTGATGATTCGCTCTTGCTGGCGGAGAGCTTCCAGCCTTTCCTCCTCCAATCGCTCCAGATGGCGATGGTAGTCCATATAGAAGAACAGGAGGTGTGTCAGTACCTCCTGTGGGACAGAGTCCCATATCTCCTCAGGAATGGTTGTGATATGCCATTCCTGCTGCCAATCGGCACAGCTTAGCTCCATATTGAAGTTTTGGTAGTTCAAAAACATGTTGTATCTGACCATTGTGTTTTTGAAAGAAGAAGTATGAAGATAAGTGTGTGAGAAGAATTTGATGGAAAGACTGATGTGAAGTGGCTGCTTATATAGGCAAGAGAATGCCAGAAGATGCAAGGAAATTGAATGCTGACAGGTAGAATTAATTCTACCTCGTCTCCCTAGACTTTGAAAAAGGATAACATTCATTGGAAAGAGGAAACATGGTTTAAAGCGCACAAGAAACAAGTAACATTGGACTGTTCAGGTACAAATACCATTAACCCTAACCATAGTGACTATTAATCTTCCACTTCAACATATTCAATTATTAACTGAGACTGTTATCAAATTTTATTCACAGATAAGTCAAGTAAAACATTAGACTGTAATATCAGAACTTAGACTTATATTAGAACTTAACAGTCATCAGAACATAATTTCTTAACTCGAAAAAGGAATGCCCATCTTAGTAAATCCTCATACAAGTTCTGAGTTATAGACTTCAGAACTTAATCATTAGAACGTGTAACTAGAACTTGTCCTCAGAATTTGTGCAAAGTGACACAATGACTGTTTATCTAAAATAACATAGACCACCACAGTAATTTTCATCATTCATATGGAGTGATTAGTGTGTGCATTAAGCTAAATAACAGACAAAGAGTAAAGTCTGAGTCACTTCAGTACATCTTAGAAATAAGGCATAACTAAAATTTTGCTAAAGAGCTGTCATTGTCCTGAAACCTACTGATGAATGAGTTCATGCTTGAGTCCACCTCAACTGTTTTGTGCTAATTTTATGCATCTTTTGAAATTCTATTTTACAGTGGCTTCTCAGTGTAAGTGAGTCACGACTGTTTATCAGAATTTATGCTATTATCAGAGTATTTCTCCAGTAATCATAGAGTGTGAAAAGTCACCAAGAAAATATTTTGCTTTTCTAATGCATATTTACTTAATACCAGCAATGCACTTGGGTCGTCCCTTCCACATTTTTACTCTAGATCTCAAAGGAGTACCTGATTTTATTCTTTGATCTTTTTGCTTTTTCTTTTGATAAGTGAGGTTTATCAGCACTTAGTACATTCAGCAGTTTTACTAGTATCAGAACTTAACAGATGAGTAGCATTATTCTAATTTGTGACTTAGTAATAAGATATACAAAGTAAAATTAACTAAGCTCAATTATCAGAATTTGCTAGTGTCATAAGATTTCCACTGAAATAATTACTTCTTACATGGAATCATTTGTTTATTGAAGACTACTAGGTCAGTATCTAGCACAGTTATCCTCATAGGATTGAATAGGTACTTGAACAGACATATCACTTATCAGAGTTTAGAAACATATATCAGACAACAGTCAGTACTTAAAGACATTTATCAATTAAGCACAGAATACACAATGAGATTCATTCTGTAAATACTGAGCATAAAGTCTGATAACACAGAACAAGACTAAGCAGATTTAGAGAAAGAACCTGAAACCATTCCAAGTTCATTTACCAATCTTGTAAAAGTAGCTTCACACAGTGGTTTTGTGAAGATATCTGCTAGTTGTTGATCTGTGGGAACAAAATGCAATTCCACTGTACCTTCATCCACATGTTCCCTGATGAAGTGGTACCTGATGCTGATGTGCTTTGTCATAGAGTGTTGAACTGGATTACCTGTCATAGCAATAACACTTTGATTATCACAGTAAATAGGGATTTTGAAATATGTTAACCCATAATCCAGTAACTGATTCTTCATCCAAAGAATCTGTGTACAACAGCTTCCTGCAGCAATATACTCTGCTTCTGCAGTTGATGTGGAAATTGACTTTTGTTTCTTGCTGTACCAAGAAACCAATCTGCCTCCAAGAAATTGACAGCTTCCACTTGTGCTTTTCCTGTCAATTTTGCAACCTGCAAAATCTGCATCTGAGTAACCTATTAGTTTAAAATCTGATTCTCTAGGATACCATAATCCCAGAGCAGTTGTTCCTTTAAGATACTTACAGATTCTTTTTACAGCTGTTAAGTGAGGTTCTCTTGGATCTGCTTGAAATCTTGCACAAAGACAGGTAGCATACATGATATTAGGTCTACTAGCAGTTAGATAGAGTAGAGAGCCAATCATACCTCTGTAGTCAGTAATATCTACTGATTTACCGGTATCCTTATCCAGTTTTGTTGCAGTGGCCATTGAAGTGGATGCACTTGAACAATCTTGCATTCCAAATTTCTTCAGCAAGTTTCTGGTGTACTTGGTTTGACAAATAAAAGTGCCTTCCTCATTCTGCTTGACTTGAAGGCCCAGAAAATAGCTAAGTTCCCCCATCATACTCATATGATATCTTGACTGCATTAGTTTGGCAAACTTTTTGCAAAGTTTGTCATTTGTAGATCCAAAAATGATATCATCAACATAAATCTGGACCAGAAGTAAGTCCTTTCCATGGTTGAGGTAGAACAGTGTTTTGTCTATTGTCCCTCAGTTAAATCCACTTTCCAGAAGAAACTGAGCTAAAGTCTCATACCATGCTCTAGGAGCTTGCTTAAGTCCATAAAGTGCTTTATCAAGCCTATAGACATAATCTGGATGTTTGGTATCTACAAAACCTGGAGGTTGTTCAACATATACCTCCTCCTCCAATTCTCCATTGAGAAAAGCACTTTTCACATCCATTTGAAAGACAGTAAACTTTTTGTGAGCAGCATAAGCCAAGAATATCCTAATGGCTTCTAACCTAGCAAATGGTGCAAATGTTTCATCATAATCAATTCCCTCATGTTGAGAATATCCTTTTGCAACCAGCCTTGCCTTATTCCTTGTAATTATGCCATCACTGTCAGTTTTGTTTCTGAATACCCATTTTGTACCAACAACAGATCTATTCTTTGGTCTTGGCACTAGGGTCCAGACTTTGTTTCTTTCAAATTCATTCAACTCTTCCTGCATTGCTTGCACCCAATCAGCATCTTGAAGAGCTTCTTCCACTTTCTTTGGCTCAGTCTGAGAGAGAAAAGATTTGTAAAGACATTCATTTGAAGTACCTGTTCTAGTTCTGACACCTGTATTAGGATTTCCAATTATCAAATCAGGTGTATGTGATTTTGTCCACTTCCTTGCAGATGGAAGGTTTTCTCTAGAACTGGATGCTCCCCCATGATCCATGCTATCTTCATTTTCATTTTCTGATGCTCCCCCTGAAACTATGCTCTCTGAGTTGGAGTCTTCAGTATTTAAATTTTCAGCACTATCAGAACTTGGCTTATCAGAACTTGACGAATCAGAATTTGAAGAGCCAGATGTATGTTCTGATGTTTCTTGAGCTGTGGTAGGATCTTGAGTATGCTCCCCCTGCATCGGTGCATCTTCCCTTGGCGTAGCCACCACAGTTTCAATAACATCAGAGTTTATTCCATCAGAGTTTACAGTATCAGGACTTAGACTTTCAGGATTTTCAGTATCAGAATTTGAGTCTTCATTTTCAAATCTCAGCTGATCATGGTCAATGAAATCTTCAAGACCAGTAATCTTCTTGTCATCAAAAGAGACATTGATAGATTCCATGACTACTTTTGTTCTCAAATTATAGACTCTGAAGGCTTTTGTGGAAAGTGGATATCCAACAAAGATTCCTTCATCAGCCTTTAGATCAAACTTTGATAGCTGTTCAGTATGAGTCTTGAGAATAAAACACTTGCATCCAAATACATGAAAGTATTTCAGATTTGGCTTCTTTTTCTTCACCATCTAATATGGTGTTTTTCCATGCTTGTTAATGAGTGTTGCATTTTGAGTAAAACAAGCAGTCTGCACAGCTTCAGCCCAGAAATAGGTTGGAAGCTTTGCTTCTTCAAGCATTGTACGTGCAGCTTCAATGAGAGTTCTATTCTTCCTTTCAATAACTCCATTTTGCTGTGGAGTTCCAGGAGTAGAAAATTCCTGCTTTATTCCATGGCTTTTGCAGAACTCTTCCATTATCAAATTCTTGAACTCAGTGCCATTATCACTCCTTAAAACTTTCACAGAATCTTTGACCATTTTATCCAGATGTTTGACATGATCAATCAAGATTGATGCAGTTTCACTTTTTGTATGCAAGAAATACACCCATGTGTATCTGGTGAACTCATCCACTATGACCAACGCATACTTCTTCTTTGCAATAGACATGACATTTACTGGACCAAATAGATCAACATGTAGTAGATGATAAGGCTCAAGAATTGATGATTCAGTCTTGCTCTTGAATGAAGATTTTCTTTGTTTGGCTTTCTGACATGAATCACAAAGACCATCAGGAGCAAATACTGTGTTTGGAAATCCTCTCACAAGATCTTTCTTGACCAGTTCATTTATATTGTTGAAATTTAAATGAGAGAGTTTCTTATGCCAATTCCAGCTTTCTTCAATTGACGCTCTACTCATCAGACAGATTGCAGAACCATCAGTACTTGTTGAAAGCTTAGCTTCATAAATGTTACCACGCCTGTATCCTTTCAGAACAACTTTGCCTTTAGATTTACTCACAATTTCACAGTGTTCTTCAAAGAAATCAACATGATAACCTCTATCACATATTTGACTTATACTCAGTAGGTTGTGTTTAAGTCCTGAGACCAGAGCTACTTGTTTAATTATGACATTTCCAAGATTGATATTGCCATATCCCAATGTTTTTCCAATGTTGCCATCTCCATAAGAAACACTTGGGCCAGCTTTCTCCACAAAGTCTGATAGTAGGGCCTTATTTCCAGTCATATGTCCTGAACATCCACTGTCCAGAACTAGAATATTTTTCCTGTTGCCCTGCAATCACAAAGACCACTAATTATTAGTTTTAAGGACCCAGACTTGCTTGGATCCTTTGGCCTTATTAAGTTTGTTAACATTTGCAGCGAATTTAGCTTCAGAGTTTATGTTAACAATTTTCTTATCAGAACTTACACTATCAGACTTTGAATCAGAATTTACACTAGAAGGAACAATGGAAACTTTCTTCAAAGAAGGTTTTATTTGATAATAATCATAGTACAAGCTATGATATTGCTTACAAGTATAAATGGAATGCCATAAACTACCACAATGAAAATAAGGATTTTGTGGTTTGTATCTAACAGACTGACTCTTAACTCCTGACTTTGAAGGTAAGGAGTTAATATTCTTATTCTTCCTGCAAAAAGAAGCCAGATGGTTAGAACTTCCACAGTTATAAATATTTTCCTAGAAGCATCAGGAACAAGTTTATAATTATTGCTTTTATTCACACCTTCCTTTCCATTCCTATTTTTCCTAGGTGATTTTACCTTGTTTGCATTCTTAACATCTTTCAGCTTATGCTTAAGCTGCTTCTTTGTCATTAAGCCTATGTTCACTTCAGCTGTCTTTTCCTGTTTTAGTTTGTCAGAAGTTAATTTCTTTGTAACTTCTGATTTTTCATTTTCAGACTTTACAGTTACAAACTTAACAGGTTTTAACTTTGGCTTTTGCTTATCAACAGACTTAATTTCTTCAGTTCCTTTATCATTCTTATCTTCTCCATAACCTAAGCCCTCTTTCCAGTTTCCACTACTTAGTAAATTTTGAGTTGTTTTGCCAGAGTTAGTCCAAGTCCTGATAATCTCTCTTTCCTTTTCTAACTAAGTTTTTAGAGATTCATTTATTTTTAGCACTTCATTCCTAACATAAAAAGCATCATCTCTATCCTTCTGAGTTTGATGGAACATGACTAACTCTTTTTCTAAGAAATCATTTCTTTTCTTAAATGCAAGATTTTCAGAAGTTAATCTTTCACATGTTAAAGTTTGATCTCTATAACTAACAAACATGGTTTTAAGATATCTTCTCAACTCATTAATATCATCAGTATGAAAAGCATAAGTAGTCTGAGGTACCTTTGTTTCAGCAGCTTCAGAACTGCTCTCAGCACTTTCTTTATCAGCATTTGCCATCAATGCATAGTTTTCCTCACTTTCAGAGTCTGAGGTGTCTGTCCAGCTTTTCTGCTTTGTGACAAGAGCCTTGCCTTTGTCACCCTTTACCTTCTTGCAATTAGGAGATATGTGGCCTTTCTCACCACAGTTATAGCATTTAACATTGGTGTAATCTCCTCTGTCAGACTTTCCTCCTCTGCCTTCAGATCTTCTGAAATTCTTCTTATCAGAACTTATGCCTTTCCTGGAAAACTTCTTTCCCTTCCTGAACTTCCTGTATGCAATCTTTGTGATTCCTTTCACCATAAGAGCACACAGCTTCATCATCTCCTCATCAGCATCAGTCTCAGGCAAGCTTTCAGAATCTGAGTCATCATCACTCTCAGAACTTGATGACTCAGTATCAGACTTTATGAAAAGAGCTTTACCCTTGTCTTTCTTTGATGAAGCTGCTTTGGGGAATTCTTCTTCAGCTTTAAGAGCAACTGTCCTTGACTTTCTTCCTTTCCTCTTAGGGCTGAGTATTCGGTTATTCGGTAACCGAACCGAAATATAATTCGGTTACCGAATACCGAATAAGGGTAAAAATCAGAATCGAATAGTGAACCGAAATAATTTCGATTATTTACCGAACCGAAATAATTATTTCGGTTAAAACCGAAAACCGAATTAAAAAACCGAATTAGGAATTTTTTTTAAAATTTTAATAATAAAATATTTAATAAATTACAACAAAGATTAATGATCGTACAACAGTTAACTTATACTCTTAGCTCCACTTTCATGCACCTGAATATCATGGTTTGGTGTCCTGATTACAATAAAAGTACTTCTAATTAGTTAGTTTATTTTTTTTATTTTAGCAAATAAATTGAAGATCATGAAAACTAAATACATTAAAATCTAAATTAGGCAAATAGCAATTAAATATAACAAATAAAAAGAGAGGAAAAGTGAAGTTGGGAACGGAGAATTGATAATTCAAGTGAAAAAAAAAGAAAGGAGCTAGGTAAAAATAAGTAATATATAAATAAATATATTTATATATATTAATATATATTTTTTATTATATTTCGGTAAGTTCGGTAATTCGGGTATTTCGGTAAAAAAACCGAAAAAACCGAAATACCGAATAACATAAAAAATCAGAACCGAATTAAAAACCGAATTATTTCGGTTCGGTAACCGAACCGGATTATTTCGGTTATTTCGGTTCGGTATTCGGTTAACCGAACCGAATGCTCACCCCTATTCCTCTTGCTTCTTTGTTCCATCTCCAGCTCATGAGTCTTGAGCATTCCATAGATTTCGTCAAGAGTTGTTTCATCAAGATTGTAGTTGTCTCTTATTGTCGTTGCCTTCAAATCCCAGCATTCAGGAAGAGCTAACAGGAACTTAAGGTTTGAATCTTCAAGATAATACTCTTTATCAACCAATGACAAATCATTCAAAAGTTTGACAAATCTATCATATAAATCATTCAATGACTCATTAGACTTTGAGTCAAAGTGTTCATACTCTTGAGTGAGTATTGTCTTCCTGTTCTTCTTAATTATGTCAGTTCCCTGACACCTTGTTTCCAGAGCATCCCATATCTCCTTAGCAGTCTTGCAGTTGATTACCCTGTTTAACATTACATTATCAATGGCACTATGCAGTAAGTGTCGTACCTTAGCATCCTTAGCAATTGATGCTATGTCTTCAGCAGTATAATCACTCTTCTCCTTTGGTACGGTCTTTGCTGCTTCACCTGCAACAGCGAGCTTGGTTCATTTGTGAGGGCCTTCCTTGATTCTATCAAGGTATTCTGGATCTGTTGCTTCCAGGAACATGGTCATCCTTACCTTCCATATGGGATATTCAGATGGTCTCAGTATGGGAACTCTGATGGTCTCATACCGACTCTGAATTTGTGTCTTTGGTGGTTCCTCAGTTTTGGTAGGCTTAGTTGGAGTTTCTGTGTCCGACATGATTGTGTTTGGATCTTTAACTGTATGTATGTTAACAGATAGGCTCTGATACCAATTGTTAGGTCACACACACACTGTAGAGGGGGTGAATACAGTGTATAGTACACTCAAATCGAACTTTAAGAACTTAAGTAACAGAAAACAAACTTTATTGCAACAATAAACTCTGTTACAGTATGGAACTGTTACCTCTCAGTGATGAACAAATATCACGAGAGCTGCTAGGGTTACAATGAATAATCTTCTCTAATAATGATAACACTTATAGTGTAAACCCTATGTCTGTGTTTATATACTACACAGTTACAAGATAATCGCTAATTGATATGGAATATAATTTTGCTTCCTAAAATATATCAATCAGATATCTTTTCTTCCAAGTATTCCATTTTTTACAGAATTCCTTCTTCATGCATATCTCTTCTTATGTTTATCTTGATCTTCTTTCCTTTAATCAGCTACTGTCCTTATCTGATCGTCCTTCAGCACTTAAGTTCTGATATCTATCTTCTGATGATTATCTCCTGATAACATAAGTACTGATATCCTTAAGTCCCGACTTCCAGTATAAGTACTGATCAACAGTTAAGTACTGATTTATCCTGTTCAAGTAAGATCTGAAAGCTAAACATAAAACATATTAGCCATGACATTATCAAATATATCTAACAGAATCCTTGAGGTCTTCATGATGATTCTGATAACTACTTCGAATGACTCCAACCTTATTGCTCCGATGCCTGAACATATTAATGAACTTCATACGGATCATTGTTGACCTCTTCTTCACTGCAGCTAACAAAACCTTTTGTATATATGCCCAATAAACAATCTGTACTGATTTTAGTGGAACATAAATTATTTTAAAGTCTTTGTTCTATGTTGAGTTATCCAAACTAGTATTGTTGAGTTATACGTATAGCTTCAATCTTACTCAACAATCTCCCCCTATTTGACTGTTACACCTAACGGTCAAATAATAATGGAGAAGCCACGGTTTGGAGGATAACTCAACTAACCATAACCAAAAATCTTCAAACAACTTTCAACTTTCAATCCTGGACATGGAAATAATACTATCTTATATCTACCACCTCTTCTATATGCATTCAGCTTCAATAAAGAACAAATTCTTTTATCCCTTATGTAAAGTTATAGATAGATACGTCTTCCAAATACTGTCTTCAATAATCTTCAGATCTTCCCATAAAGCACATATAAAACATTTTGGAACTTAGAAAAAAACCCAATAATCTCTTCCCCTAAGATGAAGAATCCCTCATTAGTACAATAAAGTTAAAAATCCCTCTTCTTAGTTTTAGGAAGACTATTAGTCCATAATCTCTTTATAATCTCTCCCCCTTAGTTGAGTAATCCTTCAAAATGTATTCAGAGTAGAACCTTAGGATCAACCAACCAAGTGAAGAAATTATTTGGTAACCAATTCTCACAGTGCAAGTATGTGAGTTCTGTTTGGTGATCTCCATTGTGTTTCAATCCACTCTACACTCAAGAATTTCTCACTCAGTCTCACAGCGTGTCACTCACTCAAAGCTCCAAACATCCAAGTGTACCTATGAGAAAATCCTTTTCATAGAAAAGTTGCCTTCCACCTTCAAGGATGGAAACTCTCAGCCAAGAGATTCGGAAATGTTCCTATTGCGAGGGGAAATTAGGATTCTTTGGTGTAACGACTAGGAATTTTCGCGAATTAATTATGCTAGTAAAGTGTAATTATGTGAATTATGTGTTATTATGTGAGAATGGAAATATATAAATAAATAGTATATTCCAGTTTAACGTGTCAGCTGGTATAAAGAGAATGATTGTGAAGCGTAGTTGAAAACGCTCAGCGTCGGGCCGTCAGTCAGGACGCGACCCGTTACGCGAAGAATGAATATTAGTAAAAAGAAAAATTTTATGATTAAGTATATTTCATTATGATACGTGATATGTGAATCTATGTTTTTAATATTAAGGTGCATGATTATGTGATTATATGCTTGTATGATATTATTTGGAATTTTAGAAAATAAGAAGTGCATTAATTGCTATTTATATAGGTTATAAATGCATTTTTATTCTTTAAGAAAAATAGTTTTTAAAATTATCTTTATTTATAAATTTCGAATTTGATTTTATTAAATTCCTAAAATTCTAAGCTATTTTATGATGTCAATCTTGTCATTTATAGATTTATGGTTTTATTTATAAAATGTATTCTTTGTAATTAATTAGATTAATAATTATGTAATTATCAAGTTACCCTTGCATGCATTTCTTCTCCTAATACTCATTGGGGGCATTCATGTCATTTTCCACCCCACTAACTCTTTTCTACCTACCCAAATTACCACTCTAGCCTTGCATGCATTTTGTGCTAGTAGTAGGAGATGGATAGATTGATAAATTCCAAAATCCACTAACTTGTACATATGGGAGAATAAAATAAAAATCTTGTCATTTCACTCACCACTTCACTCATCTCATTTTTTTTGCACTCTCTCCCTTCTCTCCTTCCTCTCTCTCTCGGCTCTCTCCCTCTCTTCTTTTCTCTCTCACCCGAACTCTCTCTCTTTCTCTATCCTACATGCAATACCAAAATCTACTTAGAATTCAAAGATCTTGCCATTAATCTTTATCATTTTCAATTCTTTATCCATATACTCTTTGCATGTAAGCGTTTAAGGGAGTTTTTGCATCAACATCTCTTGGTTATATCTAAGAAAATACAATTTCTTAGTTTATGACCTTAAGAGAGAGTATAATACATAAGTTATGTTATTTTCTTGGTTTGTTTTGGAGATAAGTTCGACTTTTGCTATTAAAAAAGTAGGTTTTTATTTTGATTCAAAGTTTACAAAGGGTTTTGGTTCAAAGATTTGGTTTTTGGTTCGAATGAATGAGTTTTGTAAAAGGATTTTAATGTTCGATTGGTTTTGATGATTTATATATAAACCTTTGTTTTTGAGTTGGTTTCCTTTCATGCATGTAAAGTCCTAAGTGTAATCAAGTTATATCTTGTTTGATTTGGAAAGAAGATGGGTTAAATGATTAGATCATGGGTTTAATTAAGTTGGATTTGTGATTTAGAGTATTGTTTGTTGAGTTGATTGATTGCATCTCGATTCTACAAGTTATTTTGTTGTTAATTGGGTTATTGTTTTATTTGGAAATAGAATTTAGTTTATATTGGATATGTGAGTAGATAACTATGAATAAGTTAAAAGCATGGATTTCATTCGGTTTTCAAAGGAATAAATGACTGGATTTATGCATGTTAAGATTTTGTTCAAAAATAATGTTTTAGTTCGGATTTTGATTTAAAAGAAATGATTTCAAGAAGTGTTCTTGTTTGTAATGGATTAAAATAGGTTTAAATTATAAATAGAACTTTGCATGTCGATATTTGATAAATTATTTGTGTTTTATTGAAAAAGCTGAATGGTATATGGTATTAAAAAGGGTTAATTCAAGTTGCTTGGTCAATTTTATTTTAAAGTCTAATTATATGGTTTGTGTAAGATTGATTTGGTGTTTAAAAGATGTTTGGTTAGTTGCATGTCAAGTTAAATGGTTGCATGTTAATTTCTTGGCTTGTACCATTTGTTTTGGTTCGAATTTTATAGTTGAAAATGACGGAATAGTTGTTTGGTTGTCGAGTTATTTAGATCGTGATTGTTTTGTTAAGATATAGATTTAAGTATACAAGTATATACTCGCTATGTGATTATGCTTGAATATACGAGTTAAGTATATAAGTATATACTACTAAGTTCTATATGAATATTCTGTAATTATACTCATGTATATAAGTTAAGCTTTAATGTGAGTTGGGATAATCGTTAGACGTTCAGGGAACGTCGAGTGCGAATAAGTATCTAACTAAGGATAATGTTTTGGATTGTAGATTCAGATAGCGGAGGAATTCAGGATTATAGATTCACATAGTGGAGGCATTCAGGCTAGAAAAGGGAAAAGAAACTTAGGTGGCAGTAGTTCAGCTTCAGTAGTTCAGCTTCAGTAGTTCAGTTTCAATTTCAGTAAAGCAGGAAAGCGGTGTAAGGGAAGTAACTCTGCCTTGTCTTATGAATTGATATTGCTAATGCCATGATAAAGTAGTGATTTTATTTACTTGTGATAAACCTGTTATTGATTTCTGAGAAACCCTAATATTGATTCTTGTGATAACTTGTTATTGAATCATGTTCGACCGTTTACAACCACTTGATTGATTCATGCCCGATTACATTACCTATTTCCTTTGTCACCTTATGATCTCGTAAACCCTAAGAGAATATGTATGAATTCTCTTGCGAAATTTCTTGAGTAACCTGAATTTTTCATTAACTTGAATACCTTTGCCTTGATGATTAATTCTCTTGAATACCTCGGAATTGATTTCTAGTATTACTTCAATAATTCCCTATATTGACCATTGCTTATAATTCGAATTCCTTGAACTACATTTATTTGATAACTATCCTTTATTTCCATATCCAAACTTTGTAACTGGATGTACGCCATATACTACACTTGATATCAGACACCCCTACCTTTGTTGATTATCGTCATAACTCTTTTTCAATACTTCTTCCCTAGTTGTTGAATCATTGATATTCATCCTTGATGACCCCTCTAGTATGAGGATAGTTCTTCTTTTGATAGGAATCCCATAATCCTAATCCTTTGATTGTTGATCGTAGTCTTATTGTTTGGAATCCCTTAAAGATTGATATGATTCTTTCATGCCTT
Organism: Apium graveolens; assembly: GCF_009905375.1. Lineage (NCBI taxonomy): Eukaryota > Viridiplantae > Streptophyta > Magnoliopsida > Apiales > Apiaceae > Apium > Apium graveolens. The sequence continues at coordinate 57,348,716 of NC_133655.1, forward strand.
AAGAACTTTTGAAATGTTATTCCTCTGACATCTAATTCTTATAAAAATGTAAAGTTTTTAAAAGTTGAATTGCCAAAGGGGAAAATGTTTTCTTGAGAATTGCCAAAGGGGAAAAATGTTTTCCTAACTTAGTGGATTGTACCTAGACGCAAGTCCTTTTCACACTTATTGATAGGCTCACATATAGCCTAGGGATCCCATTATTGATAGGCTCACATATAGCCTAGACGCAAGTCCTTTTCACACTTATTACGATAATATTATCAGTTATCTTCCCGGAATGGCGAATATTGTAGCAGATGCACTAAGTCGTAAACAAGGGTTGAATGTGTTAAACTTCATCTAAGGAATTAATCAAGGATTTTGGGATGTTGGAAATAAAAGTGCGAATTCCAGAAATTGGAAGTGAGGTAATGTATGCAATGACTTTTTAGCCAGAAATTTTAGAAAAGATTCGACATCATCAAGAACAAATGATGAACCATGAGAAGGATAAGTTGTCTGGAAAAGAAATTAAGGCTCAAAAGGATAATAAAGGAATATATCAAGTTTCTCGTGTATCTGAAATTTTTAGTGTTATGGAATTGAAACACGAGATTCTTCATGAAGCGCATAACTCAAGATTATCGATTCACCATGGGAGTACAAAAATGTAAAAGGACTTAAAAGAAAGTTATTGGTGACCAAATATGAAAAAGGAAGATTGTGAAATAGATAAGTAAATGCTATACGTGCCAGAACATAAAAGCGGAACATTAGCGACCGAGTGGATTGCTTCAACCACTAGACATACCTGAACGGAAATGGGAGCTTATCACGATGAATTTCGTGGTAAGATTACCATAGACTATTTAACTCGACAAGCTTGCCAAATTACTTCTATATCCTTGTATGCAAAATGGCACAAGCTTGCTAGAAGGTTGTTTTTGTCAATTTCCAACTCCACTCATATTTTAGTCAAATCAAACTATAAAAACAAATACAAGTTGTCATAATCACTCCACTCCACACCCCACCCTCACCTCTCTTCTCCTCCTCCCTCTCTCGGCCTTCCCTCTCTCTCGGCTCCTCCCTTAGCCGAAGCCCCCACCCCCTTTCTTCTTCATTTCCATTCAAACATTCACCTTCCACTTAAGTAATCTTACTTCCTATATCTTGTTCATTTATAATCCAAAGAGTTTAGGGTGAAAATTTTATGTTTTGATCTTGCATGGTAGTGTTTTGTTAAACTCAAAGTGAACACCCTTGATTCTTGTGAATATAAGGCCTTCACCATGAGATATGTTATCATATGGTTGAATGGCTAGACTTGATTGTGTTACACTTATGCAAATGTTGTTTTCATCCAAATCCATTCGGCCATGACTTGTTAGGAGCCGAATGGATGGTGTTTTGTTACCTTGTTTGATTTTTGAATGTTTATGTGATAATAGCATGAATTTGGAAGTAAAAACTTGATAAAACTCTTTTCATTCTAAGTGATCATATTAGTTATGGTTAATGCTAGGCTTGCATGTTGATTTTATGATGAAATTATTTTGGAAACCATATTATTTTGGCTTGTAAATTTGAAAGCATGCATACATGGGTTCAACTCATGATTTTCGAAAGTTCTTGATCATTTGGATTGATTTTTTTTAATAATCTCTAATTTCAGTTGAGTTAAGATGTTAATAATGATTTGTGACCTTGATTATATGATTTTAATTCGTATATATATGGAGAATTTAAGTTGTTATTTTCAAAGTGTGATGACTTATAATTAGTGTATTGTATTAACTCTTGTTTTGCTATATTGCACCTTAAGTAAGGATGATCTTCATTAAGCCATTATTGTGTGTGGGAGTGTTAGTTCAGTAGGTTGCCTTGGTTAAGGATTATTTTGGGTTTTGGTTGATGTTTGGTTTGGTTTGTCAAGTGGGAAACATGGTGGAAAGGGATACAATAGATTCTGCAGATTTTCAGTTTGGTATCATGAGGTTTAGAGTGAGACTTGACCATGTCATTGTAATGAACTTTTAGGCACAAGTCACCAGAATCTATTACAAGGGGTATACTTTAGATTTCAGGTGTTTGTTAGAGGTTTGTAAGTTGTTTGGTTAGGTGCACGAGTGAAAACACCAAATCTGTCCAGCAGGGGACATTTTTGCTATAACTTAAAAATGAGGAGTTTTGACAATTTCATGGGTAGGACCTCACTGAGCCTTTGTTGGCCTTAGTTAGAGAGAGTGTCCGAGGTGTTTTTCCAGCCATAGTTCATAGGAATTGAGTTAGAATCATGTGTCACAAGTTAGGGCAAAACATGACACTTTTATGTCTAGAAAACAGGGGAACTATGGACTTTAAGCTTAGGCCTAGGGAGGCCTAAGCTAGGCCCTTGAGCCACACTGAGTTTGGGAGTTGCCTTATGATCAAAAGAGTCTAGTGTAAAAGTTTGGGAGGTAAACTTGAAGCGTAAGGGTGTTAATTGTACTCGAAAACCCATTGGTGTCATCCTGAAATCACTATAATGAATACATTCACTTCACATTTAGTTTTAGAGCACTTACGAGTGAGGCCTAGGTTGATCACCATAGTTGTAAAATAGTATAAGGTCAGTAGAGTGTAAGGCCTAAGTCAAGGTCAATAAGAACTTGATGGTTTAGAAAATGCACTTCGAGTTATGAGGTCAATATTAAGAGTTTTGGCTAGTTTAGCATAACTAAGTGACTTGAGTAAGTGGAGTGAGACCATCTAAGCTTAGTGATGCAATATAGTGTGTTCATATATTATTATGTACTTAAATGTGTTATGTGAGCATATGTGGCTATGTGAACTATTATTCTTAAGTGCCAAAGTGGTTAATTTTGGTTTATAATTAGGTTGAGTTGGTGAGAATATATTATAATGAGGTTATTATTATTTTGTGTAGGCTCACGAGACGAGGGAAAACTTGCCATTAAAGTCGAGTAGAGCTCCCAGTTGCTGCCACCTGCCACTATGGTACCTTGTTATTCTTTGAACTAATTCTCACCATCTTTATATTTTAAATACCTATTTTTTATCTGGAACCACTACATTGAACCTAGTTTGACTTAGTTCCTTTATACCATTCAACAACCCTGTTAAACCTCATTGTCAAATTCCTTGTGAATAAAAACTTTGTGATTCCATTTGATAAGGTATCAGTCTAGTTGATCATGGCTTTAAAGTTGATCTAGATACCTTGATAAAGATGTTCATTGTTTAATAGTTTAACCGTCATTTGGCATCAATTCAATTTTTATAATAAAACTTAAAAAGTGGATTTTCAGTTCCAAAGGGGGATAAATGTTTTCTTTAAAAAGTGGATCTGGACTGAGACGGAAGACCTTTCTGCTCTTAATTTGTAGGCTTAAAGGTTGCCTAGGAATCCCATTAATGTTCCAGAACCCAGCGAGGTTCGGGATTACTTCGCGGCTGATCACCGGCTGTAATCCGTAGCGTCATAAAATGGTTTTTGATGGTTTTGAAGTGTTTTATTTCAAGAAAAAGATGTCATCACCCTGAGAGTTTATCTCTTGATACTATATTGTTGAATCTTTCATTTCCATTGTTATTCTTTTATTCTTGTTTATGTATATTATAGCACTTATTGAGCATTTGGCTCACTACTTGTTTTACCCTGATATTACAGCTACCAGATATGGTTAGATTCAAGAAGACAGCACGTAAGACTTGTGATGCCGATTCATATGTTCGAGCTCAGGTAGATTAGTGATTGTTTTATGTGAGGACTCGAAATTAAAAATCAGGTTTTAATAGTTAATAGTGTTGGGTTGTTCCAAACCCTAAACTGTAAGATCTTGGATTCAGATGTATTTATTTCCTTTTGTTAACTATTGTAATAATTCGTATAATGTCTATCACGACCCGTATATTTTTATTATTATTAAATGTGTAATTATGGAATAAATAATTAAATAAAATATTTATGTGGGTTCAGTCATTGGGTTATTACTCTGTAACTATGTGTATGTGATTACTAGTGTATGGAATTGAATTGCGTGATTAATTATTGAATTGTATGATTTTGTATCGTTGTTAAAATGGTGTTATTATAGTTTTATTTCCATAAATACTTGGATTGTCTCTAAAATTATTTTTATGACTTTATAATTCCAATAATTATTTTTAGGACTTTATAAAATTGATAAATCAATATTTCATTAATTATTTATTTTTAAATGATTTTCTGAGTATGTTTAATGGTAAAATCCATATTTAATTATGGAACATTCAAAAATTATGAAACTTACATTTTATTATGTTCGTATTATTCTGAGTATTTTAAAATTATTTTGCGAATTTTCGGAGTAAATTTCACCCGCGCTTTGATTCGTTTAATTGTTAGAAGCGGGCATAAATCGCGTTTCAAGAATTTTCTTAAAATTACGAAATTTATTTTTAATAAACTTCGGGATTCCTAGAAAATTTTAAGACTATTTTGGGATTATTCTGATTAATATGTATTCGTGAGATATACCGTTAAAATATTAAAAAAAATGATATAAAATCGGGCTTCCAGCCGAAAAGAGGACACGTGGCTTGGAATTGGGCTGCGTGGCAGCATTTCCGGGTGCGTGTAGTGACCTGATAAGCATTACACTTTATTTTATTTTCTTACACTCCTTCTTTGCAATCAATCTCTCTTGCACTCTGTCTCTCTCGATCTCTCTTGAGTTCCTCTCGGTTCTCTCTTTTTGTTCCTTCGATCTCCCCTATGTTCTTAATTCCTCCCTCACTCTTTTCCTGTCCTCTAATTCATCCCCGTTTATGGTAAGTATCCGGCTGCTGTTTGTTTTTTTTTCCTTTTTCCAACCACCGTTGATGCTTGCTGCGACTGTGTGCTCCGTTGATGTATATATATGTGTTGTATGTATATATAAGTTGGGTGGAGAGGTTGTTGTATGAGAATTTAATTATGTATGTTGTGTTGCGTTCTTTTCCAGTTTTGGTTGTATGTTTTATCCCCGGCCGCTGCCGTGTGTTTTCCGGCGTGGTGGTCGGCGCGCGTATGTACGTATTGTTGCTGTGTCTGTGTCGTGGCTTCTGTTAATTCAGTTTGCTTTTAATTGTTTTCTACAGGGGTAAATTTGACTAACATTCATGATGTAATCTTTATGTGGAACATTATTTAATTATTTATCGGTGAAATTTCGTGTGGAAACCCGGAATTATTCGGGCATCGACGAATTTTACCGCCGTCTGCGATGAATTTCGACGAGCGGACGGTGGACGATGATGATGTATATCTGAGTCCTAACTTTTTCCAATAAATAAATACGAAAAAATAATAATAATAATAATAATAATATAAAATACGAATAATAATAATAATAATTAATTGATTTAAATCGATGGTTGAGAAATTGTGAAATTTGGATTGTGTGATTTGTTGGATTATGATTGGTTTGGACTGAATTGATTGGTTGTGATTTGACGTCGAGTTGTTCGACGGGTAGGCCGATAAACAAAGGAGGTGCTGCCCGAATTTTTGGAAATTAAATTCAGAAATTCGGGATATACCCTATAATTATCGGAACGTCGAACGAGTATAAATAAGTATATCCATATATTCTGTGCGAAACTTGATTGCACGATGCGATGAACTATTTTGCCAAATCGATAACCCTGATTTCATAAAATTTCGAGTATACGTATTTTCTGGAAACGAACATCAAACTGATTTCTCAAAAATGTGAACCCTGACTGTTGGATGTGTTATTGTATTGTAATAATGTATATAATTAAAGTCGGGTTTGAATATCGTTGGGTAGGATTGGTGTCGAGGATATGTCAAGCATACCTAGACGTCTAACGTAGGGTATCTCGGCTCTGTATGTTCTAGTTGAAGGACTCCAGAAGTGATATCGAACTAAAGATAACCTAGTGGACAGTCGACGAGCTCAGTAGGGTTTTAACCAAGGAACCTGAGTATTGAAGTCGAATCCAAGGTGATTTGGTGATTAGACGATAAAGCCTGAGCGTCCGAATCGGATCAGACTCAATCAGTAATAGTGGTAAAGCTCTGCAAGGCAACTACCCCTGACCATTCATTTATTGTACAGTGTATATGAATAGCTAAATATTTTACTTTCGTAATGGAACAGAAACATTTTAAGTTATGTATCCCCCGTATTTGAAATGATGTTTTAAATTATGTTTTGGGGGAAAAGTAACTTCTGAAAACACCTATCTCTAAACGTGATTTAAATGAAAAGAATTTGGAATAGTGTGTTGTGATAGAATGGTTTTAAAAAAAAGATAGGTGACAGTGATTTTGGAAACTGGATAAAGAGAATGTTTTAATCCACCTATGTCGTGGAATGTTTTGATCCACCTATGTCGTGGAATTTTGGAAAAAGGCAAAAAGGGAATTCAATTGATCTATTGGAGTTGCGTAAGAGGCCTGTTATTCGCTAACGGCCCAGCATGTGGTTGCGTAAGTGGCTAATTGGATTGGGCATTCTGTTTAACCGATTAGTCCAGCGTGGGGGAAAGACCTAGCTAGTCTTTTCCCAAGTTCCGGAACACATTCTATTTCTGGACGGCCGCTAGTCGCTGTCCGGTGAGGGTAGACTGATCATCTATCTTCACCCGTTAAATGTCCAATAGATTTGATTGATTCAGTTTTGAAAATTGTTTAACAATCAACATATTTGAGACAGATGATTTGGTGGTTCCAGTAACAAAACAAATGATTTTGGGTCCCCGTAACGGGACAAATGGTTTTATGGTTCCTGTAATGGAACGAAAGGTTTGAAAATGAAAATAGCATGCTAAAAGAATTGAACTTTGGTATTTATATATGGCACGCTACTGATGTTATTGTTTTACAGAGCATGCTAGTTTTGAATATCCAGTTTATGAACGAGCTATGAATTTTGTTCAATCACTGCTTTATTATAAACTGTTTTTCTTGTTATTCATATAATGGTACTACTGAGCAATTGATTGCTCACCCTTGAAAAATATTTTACATATGTATTGCAGATGCCTAGGAGATTCTTGCGCGGTAGTCAGAGCAGAATTCCAGTTCTTTTCATGTCAGACTCCTCTAAGGTGGATGTGTTGGACCAAGAATGGTCTGTTGAGTTGCTGTGTTAAGTTAGCTGCGTCAGGATGATTGTTGTTAGTTGGTTTGTGTTAGTTGTAACCTAAATCATACTTAAACCTAGCAAAGATCTTGGTAAAGGGGTCGTAGTTATATCCTATTATTGGATTGTTTATCCTATGGTTGTTGCTAATGACGTCAACTCCTAACCCCGGGGTTGAGGCCGTCAGAGTTGGTATCAGAGCTACAGGTTTGAGTCCCTGATTTAGGTTAAGAGTGGAGTCAGAAGAGTGCAAGAAGGTATATGTGTAAATGTGAGTCAGTAACTCAATTAGAGGAGCGAGTCTATGAGTTCAGTCAAGGGTTTCGGAAGCGTAACCCTGACGTTTATTAAGGATTGACTGGAACTGCCCTAACCTAGAGTACATTCCCTTCGTATATGTATTATTAGTAACGTTCGGTAGAGATTTCTAGTTTTCCCACGAGAAAACGAGTCTGATTGTGAAGATTCAGCATTGAGCGGGCTCTTGTTGTGTTAGCTGAGAAGACGCCCCCGTTATTTCTAAATATCGCATTTTCTGTGTCAAGGAATGTTATTGGACTGACTATGTGATCTTGGTGAGTTCAGATGGCGTGATAATAGTTAGGGGATGTTGTGACGACTAAGTTTGGTAGTGAATATGGATCAGAACGGGAGGTGACATCTTTGAACTCTTTTATTTCTTCCTTTAAATGTATTTTATCTCCAGAGTAACTGTTTCCTATTCCATAAGTTGTTTATCTTTCTTGTGAGAAAGTTGTGAACTCGAAGTAAGCTACTTAGGGTTTTGTTGATCTCCTTACAAATCAGATTCTTTCTTTTCTATTTGTGAATTTCTTACCTGAATATTGCTTCTTTCCTTGGTGACTTTTCGATTGATTGGGGCAAACAATGCATATGAATTAACCATTTGTCTTTGTGACAAAAGGGTCTGGTGGGACGCCGCCGAGTTATGTGTTGTGACCGTATGGTACTAAGACTGGCCATCTTATGTACTTGTATGGTTGCTCTCAGTCATACCTATATTTTTTTCTTCACTGTTTCTTCTTAGTCGATTTCCTTGAGCCGGAAATTTCCTTGGATATTCTATGGAAATGAATTTATGCGATTAGATGGTTCTCGTTATTAAAAGCAAGTAAAAGCGACTGTTGAGAAGAACGAAAGTCCTATATCAGTATATCATTTAAGAATAATGGTAATCGTGAGAATTCAAGACGTAATGATGGAATTATAGCCTCAGGAAAAGTAAATCAATGGTTGATGGGTTACTTGCGGGTGACAAGAAATCATCCTTAGAAGAAGGGTTAATTGAAACATGAATGATGGTTCTTAGTAGGGTCAATGTCCCTTAAGCTTGACTCGATTTATTGGCTTGTTCTACATAGTGTGTGACTAATATATTCAGCCGACTTTTGTGGTATGTTCGGGAAATTTAGATGTTGTACTTGCGTATTGATGGGAAGTTGGTTAGTTGTTGTTATATTGAGGAACTGTGCTACGACATTTAGTTTCCTTGTATTTTAGATTTCTTGAACTGTTGTTGATTCAGTTACTACTATTGTTGCTAATGCTGCTAATCTAAATTTCTTTTGTAATTGGACCCCGATATTAAAGACATGGGTACTGTGATTGGGCAGCATTTTCCTGATTCAGGTGCACCGTTTAAACGGTGATACCTTTTGTCAAATATTTTTGTTATTGAATAAACTCATTTATATATTTCAGGAAGATGCCACCCAAGAAAGCTACCCAGTCTAAAGGAAACAGTAGTAGTTTTGCGGAGGGTCCAACTATAAATGAAATTCTAGACTTGTTGCGCCAGCAGCAGCAACAACAGTTACAGTTAATCCAACAGGTTTAGCAGCAGCAACTACTGTTGCAGCAGCAACAACAAGGGGTGAACCAAAGTGCTAGTTTCAAATCTTTTCAGAATGTTAACCCTCCTGAGTTTAAAGGTGAACCTAATCCAGTAGCTGTTGGAGCATGGTTAAAAGAGATGGAGAAAGCTTTTAATCTTGTTCAAGTAAATGAGAATCTTAAGACTAATTATGCAAGCTATTTCCTGAAAAATGAAGCAAATTACTGGTGGGAGTCAACCAAAGCGTTAGAAGGAGAAGGCCCTGTTCCATGGGCTAGGTTTACTGAGTTATTTTTGGAAAAGTATTTTCCTGACTGTGTAAGGAACCAAATGGAAATTGAGTTTCTAGAACTGAAGCAAGGTGATAGAAGTATAGCTGAGTATGAGGCTAAGTTCACAGAGTTGGCTAGATTTGTACCAGATTACGTGTGCTCTGAAGCTCAGAAGGCAAGGAGGTTTCAACAAGGATTGAAGCTTGAAATTCGTAGTGGAGTGGTGGCATTGCAACTCAAGACGTATCCTTCCGTAGTTCAGGCCGCCTTAGTAATTGAATTTGATCAGAAGTTAGCCGCTAGAGAAAAAGAAGATAAGAAGCGAAAGAGTGATGATATGGAAGAAGCATTAGGTCAAGAAGGATCCAGTCAGAAGTCTCATCAAAAGGTCGGAAGGAGTAAGAATAAAGAATTTAGAGAGAAAAGTATTTCTTTAAACAGAATTAATAACACTTCAATCAGCTCTAATCAGGCCAATTCGGTTAATTTGCCTGTATTGGAGTGTAAGCAATGCGGTAAGAGGCATGGTGGAAGGTGTAAGGCAAATACTGAATGTTTTAGTTGTAGTCAGAAGGGACATTATGCGTCAGAATGTAAGGTGGAAAATCCAGGAGTCGTTTGTTATAACTGTGGCAAGGTAGGGCATGTTGCCAAGAATTGTAGAAGTACTTCCCGAGATAGCATTGGAGGTAGTGCATCAAAAGGTTTAACGTTTAGTACCGCCAAGGCTAAGACTTGTAATGTGATTAAAAGTTCAGCTGCTCAAGACCCTGATAAGGAACCCGGGCAATAATTGATTACCGGAAGAAACAAACAATAATATCTATGGAAGCTAATATTAGGATAAGTATTTAAGGACATAAGCAAAAAGATAAGGCGTAACTAGCGCATATAGGGATGTTAAGAAGGAAGCACCTAAGTTGGAAGAAATTCAGATAATAAGTAAAGTCCCAAAGGTTTTATCAAGTGACTTACCAGAATAATCTTGGAGTATCAGATAGTCGGATTGATGTTAAAAGCCCGTATCGTAAGACGGAGTAAGAATTAAGTAATTAGTAAAGGGAACTTGAGGATTGTGGGATGAAAGAATAATGAGACAAGGTGCAATCTGTGTTGTGCACTGATGTGATTCATAGGAAAGAAGAATGGATGTATGAAGTTGCGGGATGATCAGCAGAAGTTGGAGAAGTTGATAAAGAGAAAATAAGTGACCCCTGTATAAGATTAATTATTTATGTGATTCAAGTAAAAGAATGTAGTGGGTTGTGAAGGGTGACCTAAGAGAAGGCCACCGTTAGCTAAAGGTAAGCTTGAGGTCATACTACAAATTATGTTTAGAGCAAGGTATGGATATTACGAGTTCGGGTGGTAATATTTGGATTAACAAATACATTAGTCGTATTTGAAGATTTATTGAGCAAAGTGTATAGGAAGTACTTGTACAAGTGTAATTGTATTTATTGATAACATCCTCAGCTATCTAAAATCTAGAAAATCCATATAGAATGTCCAAGGATTCCTCTACGAAGATTAGAAAAGGAGCAACTGTATATTAAGATTTCAAGGTATGAATTATGATTGGGGTTACCAAAAGATTATGGTATCCTAGTAACAATCCCTCAAGCAAGACTAGTATATATGATTAAGATCCCTGAGGAATCAATAGAAGAATTGGAAAGAGTAAAAAAATTGAAGTTCGAATACCCAAAGGTGATAAGAAGTGAATATATGAGGTTACTTTCTAACCTTGATGGATGAGAATAGGTAAGAGGTGTTCGAATGTTTGGAACTAAATTGAAAATGAGTATTGCCTATCATCCTTTGATGAAGGGTCAAAGTGAAAAGGTGATTCAGATAATATAAGATATGTGGAGAATGTATATGATGGGTTTAAAAAGGGAACTGCAGTAATCACCTACCATAGATTGAGTTTTCTATGATAATAGTTATCATGTTAGTAAGAGAATGCTACTTTGCGAAGTGTTGTATGGACATAAGCGTGAGTCCTCGCTCTATTGAGATAAAGTGGGAATAGAGATAGTGTTAAGTCCTGAACAAATTCAGCATATCCAGAGTGTGGTGGTAGTGTTAATTCAGAAAAGAGTTGAAATAACTCGGGATAAATAAAAAGAGAAAGAGGATTTGCATCGAAAGAATATGAATATATAGAATGACGATCGTGGTAATTGTATTGAACCATTCGAGGTATAAAGGAATATAGATAAGGTTGTTTATAAGTTGGTATCACCGCCGCAGTCACAATATACATATATATATAATATGTTATATATGTTAATGTTAAAGCGATTCGTTTTTAATTTGAATCAAGCCATTGATTAGGAGCCAATGGGCTCTCATCTAAATTTGTTTTGCGCGAAATAATCGATCCAAATCCTAGATCGTTAAGAGCGAGTCCTTAGTAATGAATTTATATCTATAGTGAGTATGCCTTGAATAAATCCTTGAGTCGAAGAGTCTACCTGAAAGTTAGAGTCAAAATTGCTTGACAAATATCCTCACTTATCTAGTTAAGACAGATTCTGAGGACAGAATCTTTTTAAGGGGGGAAGGATATAACGACCCGTATATTTTTATTATTATTAAATGTGTAATTATGGAATAAATAATTAAATAAAATATTTGTGTGGGTTCAGTCATTGGGTTATTACTCTGTCACTATGTGTATGTGATTACTAGTATGTGGAATTGAATTGCGTGATTAATTATTGAATTGTATGATTTTGTATCGTTGTTAAAATGCTGTTATTGCAGTTTTATTTCCATAAATACTTGGATTGTCTCTAAAATTATTTTTATGACTTTATAATTCCAATAATTATTTTTAGGACTTTATAAAATTGATAAATCAATATTTCATTAATTATTTATTTTTAAATGATTTTCTGAGTATGTTTAATGGTAAAATCCATATTTAATTATGGAACCTTCAAAAATTATGAAACTTATATTTTATTAAGTTCGTATTATTTTGAGAATTTTAAAATTATTTTGCGAATTTTCAGAGTTAATTTCACCCGCGCGTTAATTCATTTAATTGTTAGAAGCGGGCATAAATCGCGTTTCAAGAATTTTCTTAAAATTACGAAATTTATGTTTAATAAACTTCGGGATTCCTAAAATATTTTAAGACTATTTTGGGATTATTCCGATTAATATGTATTCGTGAGTTATAATGTTAAAATATTAAAAAAACGATATAAAATCGGGCTTCCAGTCGAAAAGAGGACACATGGCTTGGAATTGGGCTGCGTGGCAGCATTTACGGGTGCATGTAGTGACCTGATAAGCATTATACTTTATTTCATTTTCTTTCACTCCTTCTTTGCAATCAATCTCTCTTGCACTATGTCTCTCTTGATCTCTCCTGAGTTCCTCTCGGTTCTCTCTTTTTGTTCATTCGATCTCCCCTATGTTCTTAATTCCTCCCTCACTCTTTTCCTGTCCTCTAATTCATCCCCGTTTATGGTAAGTATCCGGCCGTTGTTTGTTTTTTTTTTCCTTTTTTCGGCCACCGTTGATGCTTGCTGCGACTGTGTGCTTCGTTGATGTATATATATGTGTTGTATGTATATATAACTTGGGTGGAGAGGTTGATGTGTGAGAATTGAATTATGTATGTTGTGTTGCGTTCTTTTCCAGTTTTGTCTTTATGTTTTATCCCCGGCCGCCGCCGTGTGTTTTCCGGCGTGGTGATCGGCGCGCGTATGTGCGTATTGTTGCTGTGTCTGAGTCGTGGCTTCTGTTAACTCAATTTGGTTTTAATTTTTTTTTCTGCAGGAATAAATTTGACTAACATTCATGATGTAATCTTTGTGCGGAACATTATTTAATTATTTATCGGTGAAATTTCGTGTGGAAACCCGGAATTATTCGGGCACCAACGAATTTTACCGCTGTCCGCGATGAATTTCGACGAGCGGACGGTGGACAATGATGATGTATATCTGAGTCCTAACATTTTCCAATAAATAAATACGAAAAAATAATTATAATAATAATATAAAATATGAATAATAATAATAATTAATTGATTTAAATCGGTGGTTGAGAAATTGTGAAATTTGGATTGTGTGATTTGTTGGATTATGATTGGTTTGGACTGAATTGATTGGTTGTGATTTGACGTCGAGTTGTTCGACTGGTAGGCCGATAAACAGAGGAGGTGCTGCCCGAATTTTTGGAAATTAAATTCAGAAATTCGGGACATACCCTGTAATTATCGGAACGTCGAACGAGTATAAATAAGTATATCCATATATTATGTGCGAAACTTGATTGTACGATGTGATGAACTATTTTGCCAAATCGATAACCCTGATTTCGTAAAATTTTGAGTATACGTATATTCTGGAAACGAACATCAAACCAATTTTTTGAAAACGTGAACCCTGACTGTTGGATGTGTTATTGTATTGTAATAATGTATATAATTACAAGTCGTGTTTGAATATCGTTGGGTAGGATTGGTGTCGAGGATATGTCAAGCATACCTAGACGTCTAACGTAGGGTATCTCGGCTCTGTAGGTTCTAGTTGAAGGACTCCAGAAGTGATATCGAACTAAAGATAACCTAGTGGACAGTCGACGAGCTCAGTAGGGTTTTAACCAAGGAACCTGAGTATTGAAGTCGAATCCAAGGTGATTTGGTGATTAGACGATAAAGCTTGAGCGTCCGAATCGGATCAGAGTCAATCAGTAATAGTGGTAAAGCTCTGCAAGGCAAGTACCCCTGACCATTCTTTTATGGTACAGTGTATATGAATAGCTAAATGTTTTACTTTCGAAATGGAACAGAAACGTTTTAAGTTATGTATCCCCCGTATTTGAAATGATGTTTTAAATTATGTTTTGGGGGAAAAGTAACTTCTGAAAACACCTATCTCTAAACGTGATTTAAATGAAAAGAATTTTGAATAGTTTGCTGTGACAGAATTGTTTTAAAAAAAAGATAGGTGACAGTGATTTTGGAAACTGGAAAAAGAGAATGTTTTAATCCACCTAAGTCGTGGAATGTTTTGATCCACCTATGTAGTGGAATTTTGGAAAAAGGCAAAAAGGGAATTCAGTTGATCTATTGGAGTTGTGTAAGAGGCCCGCTATTCGGTAATGACCCAACATGTGGTTGCGTAAGTAGCTAATTGGATTGGGCATTCTGTTTAACCGATTAGTCCAGCATGGGGGAAAGACCTTGCTAGTCTTTTCCCAAGTTCCGGAAAACATTTTATTTCTGGACGGCCGCTAGTCGCTGTCCGGTGAGGGTAGACTGATTAGCTATCTTCACCCGTTAAATGTCCAATAGATTTGATTGATTCAGTTTTGAAAATTGTTTAACAATCAACATGTTTGAGACAGATGATTTGGTGGTTCCAGTAACGGAACAAATGATTTTGGGTCCCCTTAATGGGACAAATGGTTTTATGGTTCCTGTAATGGAACGAAAGGTTTGAAAATGAAAATAGCATGCTAAAAGAATTGAACTTTGGTATTTATATACGTCACACTACTGATGTTGTTGTTTTGCAGAGCATGCTAGTTTTAAATATCCAGTTTATGAATGTTTACTTGTTTTCTAACGAGCTATGAATTCTGTTCTATCACTGCTTTATTATAAACTGTTTTTCTTTTTATTCATATAATGGTACTGCTGAGCAATTGATTGCTCACCCCTGCAGAATATTTTACATATGTATTGCAGATGCCTAGGAGATTCTTGCACGGTAGTCAGGGAAGAATTCCAGTTCTTTTCGTGTCAGACTCCTCTGAGGTGGATGTGTTGGACCAAGAATGGTCTGTTGAGTTGTTGTGTTAATTCAGCTGTGTCAGGATGATTGTTGTAAGTTGGTTTGTGTTAGTTGTAACCTAAATCATATTTAAACCTTGCAAAGATCTTGGTAAAGGGGTCGTAGTTATATCCTATTATTGGATTATTTATCCTATAGTTGTTGTTGATGATGTCAACTCCTGACCCCGGGGTTGAGGCCGTCACAATGTCTTTTGTTAAATTTGGGGCGTGATAGGTTTTGGTATCAGAGCTACAGTTTAGAGTCCCTGGACAGCCCAAATTGGTTATATATGTAAATAGGTTTATAAAATATTATACGAGAGTGTAGGTATAGGTTATTCGAGTCACCTGCTAATAATTCTCTTATATATATATCTATGCATTATTTGGAAGCAAAGGGCGCATTCCTCATCATCCTCTGAACCGTCCGACAAAATTGCTTTCTCCGTGTATACTGAGTTGAGGCGTGAGTTCAACAGGTTTTAGGGCAAGTACGATCGACTGTTAGAGCGATTGAAGAACGTGTATCCGAACAGCTGAAATAATGGAGGAAAGCCTAAGGAGCAGATGACTACGAGACTTGAGAGCTTGGTTCAGTATGTTAACACTAAGCTTGATGAGATGCCATCGCATCGAGACCGTACCAACCATTATACTATCCATATGATTGCGGATGAGCTCCAGAGTATTGTGAAGACGCTTTGTGAAAAGAAGACTACCGGACCCTGTTCTGACGAAGTAGAGCCTTAGTTCTTTCCATTATCTACTTCTCATGTCGTTGTATTGTTCGAATTTGTAGAATTCCATGTTGTTTCCTTTAAATAAGCATGTTATCCCTAGATTCAGACTCTATTCTGATCTTGATGTACCTTGACCTTAATTTTGATAATTATGCACTATCGTTCTATTTGCTTTCAATTGTTCTTATGCCTTTATATGCATCACCCTTATCGTTTAAATTGAAACCCGATCGTATATGTGAATATAATGACTTGTGACACCCTAACCTTGAAATTATCTGTATTGTTCATACCTGTTTTGTTATAAATTTTATTTAAGGATCATGCCACCTAAAAAGAAGAACCCAACAATAACTTCTACCACAGATCCTAATATTCTTCGATTGTTGGAAACCTTACAACAACAAACAAATGTTATAACTCAACAACAAAGAACTCTTCAACAACAATTCGAAAACCAAGATAACCATGAACCACACCAACCACCTGATCCACCAGTACCACCTTAACAAATTGTCACTTTCAAAGCTTTTCAGAATGTAAATCCACCTGCATTTCATGATACCATTAATCCGGTAATAGCTAACACATAGATTAGGGAAATGTAAAGAGCTTTTGAATTGGTTCAACTAGGAGAAGATCAGAAGATGCCATATACTACTTATTTTCTGAAAGGGGAAGTCATCTATTGGTGGGATTCCGTGAGAGCTATGGAAGCAAATCAGCCGGTTTCTTGGGAAAGGTTTAAAAGGCTATTCCAGGAAAAGTATTACCCTAAGTACATGCAGAATCAGATGGAGCTTAAATTTCTTGAATTGAAGCAGGGAAGTATGTCTATATTGGAGTACGATAATAAGTTTACGGAGCTGTCAAGGTTTGTGACGAAGTATACCAACACTGAGGAAGAGAAAGCAATGAGATTCCAACAAGGATTAGAGCCTTGGATCAGAGATAGAATGGCTATGTTCGAGCTTGATACTTATGCTGGAGTATTACAGAAAGCTGCCCTGATTGAGAGTAATGGGATACAATAAAGGAAAGAAAAGGATAACAAGAAGAGAAAGGTTCCATTTTATGGAGAGAAGTCTGAAGCCGGAAGCTCACAAGACAGGAGTGTGAAGAGGATTGGATTCCAAAAAGGTGGAAATTTTCAGAAGAAGGGAATTTGAATAAGTGATAAGATCCTAAGGGGAACAACCAGCCAAGCCAAAGACAAATTGGGGAAAATAGATTTCAGAGACCAGAATGTAAGTATTGTGGAAAAAGACATCGAAGAGTGTGTAATAAGCTGAACATGACATGCTACAGATGCAACCACAAGGGGCACTTGGCTAACGAGTGTAAGATACCGAAGTCGGCAGTTACATGCTATAAGTGTGGAAAGACTGGACACATAGCTAGGGAATGCAAGTCAACTGGACCAGTCAAGGCTTTGATGAACATGGCAAGTACTAGTGCAAGCATGCTAGTTGAGGTATTTGCATTACCTCCACCATCTACAGCAACTCCGCAAGCAACAAGGACATTTTATTTAAAGATAAAGGACGATGTTCAGAATTCTGAGGTGAAAGCAGGTACATTTTTAATGAATAATGTTGAAGCTAAGGTATTGATTGATTCTGGAGCTACTAGATCTTTTATACCAAAAACTTTTGTTGATAAACTTAAATGTGATAAAATGACTTTGAATGAGGTAATAGATCTAGTAATTGCAAATCAAGAGAAGATTCTTGTGAGTCAATTATGTCCTAACCGTGAGATTGATATTTCGGGACATAAATTTTCAGCATACTTGATACTTTTCAAGTTAGGGGAGTTTGACATAATCTTAGGCATGGATTAGTTACGAGAGAATAACGCTCAGATAAATTATAAATCTAAGAAAGTGTATTTAAAGACATAGAATGGAGAGAAAGTGGTATTTAAGGGTCAGAGGCAAGAGCGACTGTTTCTTACAATCGTCCAGGCTAAGAAATTGCTTAGGAAAGGTTGCGAATCATTTCTAGCGTATGTAGTAGATTCAGAAAGAGAGAGCCTCAGCATGGAAGATATTCCCGTAGTTAGCGAATTTCCAGATGTGTTTCCAGATGAATTACCAGGTTTACCGCCCGATCGACAAATTGAGTTTGAGATCAACCTTGCTCCAGGAACAGAACCAGTTTTGAAGGCACCATATAGAATGGCACCATCAGAAGTTAAAGAGTTTTCAAACCAGCTACAGGAATTGTTGGAAAAAGGAGTGATACGGCCAAGGACGTCGCCATGGGGACCACCTGTTCTATTTGTAAAGAAGAAGGATAGAAGCATGAGGTTATGCATAGACTATTGGGGGTTGAATAAGCTGACGATTAAGAACCGTTACCCGCTACCAAGGATAGATGATTTATTTGATCAGCTGAAAGGAGCTCAGTGCTTTTCCAAGATTAATTTAAGATCATGATACCATCAACTAAAGATCAAAGAAGAAGACATCCCGAAGACAGCATTCAGGACAAGATACGGACATTATGAATTTTTAGTAATGCCTTTTGGGTTGACTAATGCTCCTGCAGCATTTATGGATCTGATGAACCGAATATTTAAAAAGTATTTGGACAAGTTTGTAGTGGTATTAATTGATGATATTCTTATATATTCAAAGTTAAAAGAAGAACACATGCAGGAAGAATCACCACGCCATTGACTAAGTTGACTAGGAAGAATAAAAAATTTGAATGGATTGTAGAATATGAAAATAGTTTCCAAGAATTGAAGCAGAGGTTGGTTACAGCTCCGGTATTAGTATTACCAGACAATCAAGGAGACTTTGTGATTTTCAGTGATGCTTCACATAAATGACTGGGTTGTGTGCTAATGCAGCACAACAAGGTGATTGCGTATGCATCAAGATAGCTAAAACCATATGAATTGAAGTATCCTACGCATGACTTGGAATTAACAACTATAGTATTTGCAGCTATAGTATTTACGGAAAAAGGTGTGAGATCTACATATATCACAAGAGTTTGAAGTATATTTTCACTCAGAAGGAGCTCAACATGAGGAAAAGGAGATGGTTGGAATTGATTAAAGACTATGATTGCTCGATAAATTATCATCCGGGAAAAGCGAATGTGGTAGCTGATGCTTTGAGTAGGAAGGAGAGGTTGAATATGGTAGCAATACCAAAGGAATTATTTGAAGAAATTAAGAGATTTGAATTAGAACTTTGTGATTGCGGAAAAGTTGAAGGGATTTGTCATACTATGACTTTTCAGCCAACATTATTGGAAAAGATAAAGAAATGTCAGGAAGAAGTGATGAAACAGGAGAATAATCAACTGACCGGAGAAGCGATTTGTACTCAAATAGATGAACAAGGTATATTAAGGTTTTCCTCAAGAATTTAGATTCCTCATGTGACTAAATTGAAGAATGCGATATTGCAAGAAGCTCACAACTCTAGATTTTCAATCCATCCGGGAAGCACCAAGATGTACCAGGACTTGAAGCAGAACTTTTGGTGGCCGAATATGAAGCGAGAAGTAGCAGAATGGGTTGCGAAGTGTTACACTTGTCAGAAAGTGAAGGCAGAACATCAAAGACCAAGCGGATTAATTCAGCCCTTAAAGATTCCAAAATGGAAGTGGGAAAACATTTCCATGGACTTTATAGTACGATTACCACGAACGAAATCCGGACATGACGCTATATGGGTTATAGTTGATCGCCTTACGAAGTCGGCACATTTTCTTCCAATTAATGAGAAGTCTTCATTGGACAAAATGGTCCATCTGTATGTGCATGAAATTTTATTACGACATGGCGTGCCTGTATCGATAGTTTTAGATAGAGATCCACGATTTAACTCGAGATTCTGGAAGCAATTTCAATAAAGCCTTGGCATAAAGTTAAACATGAGTACGACATATCATCCGCAGACTGATGGTCAAAATGAAAGGAAAATTCAAACAATTGAAGACATGTTGCGTAGTTATGCGATTGATTTTGCCGGAACTTGGGACGACCACCTGCCATTGGTAGAATTCTCCTATAATAACAGCTATCACACCGGTATTGGCATGCCACCATACGAAGCTTTATACAGACGGAAGTGCAAATCACCAACTAGTTGGGATGAAGTGGGAGAAGGAAAGATTCTAGGCCCGAAATGGTACACCAAATGCATGAGACAGTCAAATTGATTCAGAAGAGATTACTTGCTGCTCAAGATAGGAAAAGAAAGTATGCATACCCTGCATGTAAGGATATCAGATTCCAAGTAGGTGAAGCCGTTTTACTGAAGATATCACCGAGGAAAGGATTGTCTAGATTTGGCAAGAAAGGGAAGTTATAACCTAGATATATTGGTCATTTTAAAGTTTTGAGTCAAGTGGAGAAGGTGGCCTATGAATTAGCTTTGCCGCCTCAGTATCGGCATGTGCATAATGTATTTCATGTGTCATTACTTAAGAAGTACAATCCTGATGCCAAGCATGTGATAGATTATGAACCTATAGAGATTCAGGCAGACCTGTCATTTGTGGAGCAACCTGTCAAAATACTCGACTGGCAAGAGAAGAGTCTTAGAAATAAGTTGGTCAAGTTGGTAAGAGTACTTTGGAGAAATCCCAAGGTTGAAGATTCAACGTGGGAACTAGAGTCGGATATGCGTAGCCGGTATCCTCACTTATTCTCCTAGATTCTGAGGATAGAATCCTTTAAGGGGGAGAGAATGTTACGATCGGTATTTCTAAATCATATCAATATATAATTGTGTGCTTATATTTAAGATTTAAATTGTGTGGAATTATAAATGTGGATGATCTATATGTTGAGTGCCTATAAATTAAGTGTTTAATGTATTATTTCATGCAAAAAAATTTAAAAGGGAAAAATCTTATTATTTAGTATTTTTAAATAAAATTAAGAGTAAATCATTCTATATGAAAAATCGATATTTAAAAATCTTTTAACAAAAATTTTCAAATTTTATATCATTAAATTTTTAAAATTATAAGCTATTTTATAATATTTATTTTGTAATTTATGGAAGTGTATTTATATTTATAGAAATTGTTTTACATAGATTAGTTGATTTTTAGTTAGAAAATTAATTAGTTTCCCATGCATGCATTTTACTCCCAAACACAAGTTAAGGGTAAACTTGGAAATTCCAACCCCACTAACTCCCACTTTATTAGCCAAATTACTTATATATCCTTGCATGCAAAATGGCACAAGCTTGCTAGAAGGTTGTTTTTGTTAATTTCCAACTCCACTCACATCTTAGTCAAATCAAACCATAAAAACAAATACAAGTTATCATAATCACTCCACTCCACACTCCCCCCTCACCTCTCTTCTCCTCCTCCCTCTCACGACCTTCCCTCTCTCTCGGCTCCTCCCTTAGCCGAAGCCCCCACCCCCTTTCTTCTTCATTTCCATTCAAACATTCACCTTCCACTTAAGTAATCTTACTTCCTATATCTTGTTCATTTATAATCCAAAATGTTTAGGATGAAAAGTTTATGTTTTGATCTTGCATGGTAGTGTTTTGTTAAACTCAAAGTGAACACCCTTGATTCTTGTTAATCTAAGGACTTCACCATGAGATATATTATAATTGTGTTGACAATGGCTGGACATGCGTGTGTTACACTTATTCAAATGTTGTTTTCACCCTAATCCATTCGGCCATGACTTGTTAGGAGCCGAATGGATGGTGTTTTGTTGCCCTGTTTGATTTTTGAATGTTTATGTGATAATAACATGAATTTGGAAGTAAAAACTTGATAAAACTCTTTGCATGCTAAGTGATCATATTAGTTATGGTTAATGCTAGGCTGCATGTTGATTTTATGATGAAATTATTTTGGAAACCATATTGTTTCGGCTTGTAAATTCGAAAGCATGCATGCATAGGTTTAACTAATGATTTTCAAAGGTTGTTGATCATTTGGATTGATTTTTGTTAATAATCTCTAATTTCAGTTGATTTAAGATATTAATTATGATTTGTGCTCCTTGATTATGTGATTTTAATTTATATATATATGGAAGATTTAAGTTGTTATTTTCAAAGTGTGATGACTTGTAATTAGTGTATTGTGTTAACTCTTGTTTTTCTATATTTCACCTTAGGTAAGGATGATCTCCACTAAGACATTATTGTGTGTGGGAGTGTTAGTTCAGTAGGTTTCCTTGGTTGAGGATTATTTTGGGTTTTGGTTGATGTTTGGTTTGGTTTGTCAAGTGGGAAACATGGTGGAAAGGGGTATAATAGATTCTGCAGATTTTCAGTTTGGTATCATGAGGTTTAGAGTGAGACTTGACCATGTCATTATAATGTAATTTGAAGGCCAAGTCACCAGAAGCTAGTATAAGGGGTATACTTTATATTTCAGGTGCTTTTTTAGAGGTTTGTAGGTTGTTTGGTTAGGTGCACAAGTGAAAACACCAAATATGTCTAGCAGGGGATAGTTTTTCTACAACTTAAAAATGAGGAGTTTTGACCATGTCATGGTAGGCACTCACTAGGACTTGGTTGGCCTTGGTTAGAGGGAGTGTCAGAGGTATTTTTCCAGCCATAGTTCATAGGAATTGAGTTAGAATCCTGTGTCACAAGTTAGGGAAAAGCAGGACACTTTTATGTCTAGAAAACAGGGGAACCATGGACTTTAAGCTTAGGCCTAGGGAGGCCCAAGCTAGGCCCTTGAGCCACACCGAGTTTGGGATTTTCCTTATGATCAGAAGAGTCTAGTGTAAAAGTTTGGGAAGTAAACTTGATGTGTAAGGGTGTTAATTGTACTCAAAAACCCATTGGTGTCATCCTGAAATCATTATAATGAGCACATTCACTTCACATTTAGTTTTAGAGTACTTACTAGTGAGGCCTAGGTTGATCACCAAAGTTGTAAAATAGTATAAGGTCAGTAGAGTGTAAGGCCTAAGTCAGGGTCAATAAGAACTTGATGGTTTAGAAAAGGCACTTCGAGGTATGAGGTCAATATTAAGGGTTTTGGGTAGTTTAGCATAACTAAGTGACTTGAGTAAGTGGAGTGAGACTGTAATAACCCCAATTTTTGAGAAATTTTGAAACCCTTATGAATAGTGTTTTTGCTGAACGAGAAAACTTTTCATGCCACACTATGTAGGGGTTCTGTTATGGATATTCTGAGATTTTATTAGTACTCTATATGGTATATAAGTGTATGTAAAGATCGTCAGAATCCAATTCCGAACACTTTGATTTTTCCCGGAAATCCACTAGATACGGAAAGAATTGAGAAAAAGGTAACAGGATAAAAAAGGATTTAAATTAAAGGATTATAGGAGAGGATCATAAAAGGAATATAATATATTGAGAAAGGTTAAGGGAACCTAAGTAATAAGATCCCGGGTATGATCCCTCAAACGATAAACGAGAACGAAAGATAAGCGAACTGTAAAACAAATAAGTGACCAAGAGACAAGCTTGTACAAGAAGCCAGGGATTGTGACATCATCAAACCACAAGGTGTGGACAAGTGGGAGCATTATGACATGTGCAAGGTGACATAGGCATGACAAAAAAGGAAGGAATTGTTGGATGATTGTAAACCACACAAAGTTCAAGGTTAGAAGGGTAATTAACCAAAAACAAAACCAAAACAACCTAGCTAGCCAAAACAAATCAAAGCAAACACAAAAATTTTCATTCTTCAAGCATTGCTCTCGGCTTTTCATCTTTTTCAAAGGATGAAAAATCAAAAATCAAGTTCCAAGCATTGTTAAATCACAAGGTAATTATCTAAGCTTCCTTGTACATAGATATGGATATGCTATAAGTTTAAGCTCCTAATTCCTTCACAATCTCTTCCAATAAATCAAGGAAGAAGATGGTGAATAGTAACCTTCAAGAAATAACTTTAGTTTTCTTGAATTTTTATGAAAGATTAAGGTTATACAAGCAAGGATCAAGGTTCTTTAGGCATTCAAAGTTCTTGTGTTGTGTTAAAAAGCTTCAAGGAAGGTATAATCTCTTAACCAAGCTTTGTTATTGAATGTTAAGAGCATAATATGAGTATTGTAGTTCATGAGAGGCTTGATGGTTGTGTATGTAGAGATTAGTGAGTTTTGGGATGTTGTTGGATTGGTAAATGTTGTTGTTTTGATTAAAAGAACTTAAGTATGATTAAAGTTAAGCTTAGGCATAAGTATGAATGATTAAATTGAATTGGTTGGGGTTGTTATGATGTGATAAGGATGGATGTTGGTTGTATGTTGGATTTGAGGTTGATTTGGGATGGTTTTGAATGGTTTAAAATATTGGAAATCGCGTAAACATAGCCGTCGTAACGTCGGATTTTCTTTAGACTGTTTTTGTGCATAACATTAGGACCCGAGAACCCAATGCTAAATTATCACAATTGCCATGTCTAGATAGCTCATGTTACGAGCTTCGTTTTGATATGTAGTTCGTTCGATTCCGATGCACGGTTTAGGAGAAACGACCGTTTCAAGTAACGGCATTTCGCGAACGAAACTTTTCCCCTCGCCTTACTTTGAAACATAGGTTAAAGACCAAAAAGGGTTAATTAATGTATGAAACATTTATGGTAAGTGTGTTAGGCAGTTGGTAAGACACTCGCGAAGGAATCACCTTAAAACTCGTAAAGGTTAAATTATTAAAAATGGTGGAGCCGAGGGTACCCGGGTGACTTAAGCAAATCAGTAAGCGCAAAACGAGTGTTAGAGTCTGAGTTGGTTAGAGTATAGATTTACAAGTGACTTTGGTTTAATTCCAACTTACTTGTTGCTTATAGGTTACCAGACTCGTCCCGAGCCATTCGTAACCCCCAGTCGCTCAGGCAAGTTTTCTACCCGTTATAACTGTTGTTGTGATGAATATATGTATATGCATTATCTTGCGATAGATGCATGTTGGTTAATTAGCAAATGTTGCGATATATTGAAGCATGCTGATATGGTATATATATGCATGCCTGTTTCGTATTCTTGCCATATATATCTGTTGGTTCAGTTGATAATACCAATGCTAGAGAATAGCGGTAACTTGCAAAACTTCTACTTCAATTATTTTTATAAAGATTATTCTTTATGGGAATATTATTTAAATAATAATATTAAGATATTTTCTAATATATCGGGACTGATTTATTTCATTAAATCAGCTTTACTCCAAACATTCTTAAAAATGTTTTCGAGTCTTCAAAATGATTTTAAAAGTTGGAGCGGATCCCAAAACTCGTTTTCCGATTTAAGATCTTCCTTTTGAAGGAGACTTGAATATTCGCTCAAAAATCTTGGGGATCCGGCTCTGTGGTGTATTTTATATTCGCAACATGGTTGCTGTTTTGAGAAAACAATTTGATTACTTGCCCAATGTTCGGGAAGTAAGTCCATCTGATTGAGTCGGCATAAGCGACAGGCCGGGGTACGGTCTATAAAGTGTAAGTGGCTGGGTGGCAGTCCATCAACGCGTGAGTGGCCGGGTAACGGTCTAGCGCGAGGTCCTAATGCGGCCAGGGTGATGACCGGTGAGGAATTCATCCATCTACAGTAGAAAAGGTTACTTATTGGTATCTTTGCCTGATCAGCAAGATATCTGGTTTATGCCAAAATTCTTTTCCTTCCAAATTCATTGGATATTGCAACTCTGTTCATACTTTACATGACAGAGGTTTTCAGGAAATGTATGGGAGATATATATGAATATATTTATATATCGGGTCTTAATGAAGTATCTCGTAACTTCATTATTTATAATGATATTCAAAGATTGAATCTATTCAAATCTTGTCTTGTAGTCTCATCTATGTGATGAACCTTTGAAACTGATTATAACTTGAACGGGGGTAGTTCAAGTAGTATTTGGGAAAGATATAAGTATATTGGAGTATCTTGTAACTTCATCTTTTAAACTTAAATCTAGTAAATGATTATCTTATGCATGACAAAGATTTTCAGAAAAACGTTGAGACAAGGTTAGATATATGAGATCACCTTGCAACGATATTTTTATACAGTTATACACTGGAACTCTGTGTGTATTATGCATGGAAGAGGACTTCCCATATTTTGAAAAGTATATATATATTGAATATTTTGTGACTTCATCGCATTAAGATATCAACTTGGTTCATTTCTTTTGACCAAGACTTTCATGAGTGCTATGAGAAGGCTCATATATTGTTAATCATTATTCATATTATTTTGGTGGGCTTGCTGCTCACCCTTACTTTATTTCTTCATCACACAACAACAGTTAGGAAAGATGGCCAGACTCCAGCAGACCCAGCGCAAGCGCGTGGGAAGCGTCCCGCGTCTTCCCGTTGATGTTGTAGCTGCTATAGCTGCAGAGGTAGATCTATTGTAGATCAGACCATCTACTTTTGAGAATCAATTATGTATAATTATAACTTGTGGCAGATAATGGCAATTAACTGTAAATTTATCAAGTAATCATTTTGGGTTGTAATAACTTTTAAATTGTGGATTCAAAGACTTGTACTTATTTAAATTTCATCTCTGAGACTATAACGGGTTGTGGTGTGTGTTAGTGTGGGGTCACAGCATAAGGTTAGTTATTATTAATTAAGTGAAGTGATATTGTGGAAAGAAAGACCATGACGACCCGGATCCCCGACCCCGGATCTGGGGGTGTTACAGAAATGGTATCAGAGCTAAGCGTTATAAACCTCAGAGATGATGGGACGTTAAGATAATAAGTTCACTAAGATAATAAGAACTCTTGCCAAGTTCATAGTCGGACTACCTAACGTAGTACTGACAGTTAAAACCCTTATGGGAACCCTTATAAATGTAGCGATAGAAGCGTAGTTCATTATCGTATAGAGTAGCGGGACTCCGAACCCTGAGGTTGAGGAGCAACAGCGTGATGATGTTTTATTACTAATTGGAGATCGGATTGTGGATCCGATAGAGTGTCCTAATGCAGGACCGGATGATGTTGATATTGAGGATGTAGCGGTTGAGGATGTTGTCCTAGATGGGATTGTTGCTGAGGAGGATCTCGTGGAGGATCCTGACAAGAATGAATAAAGGACCACTGATGAATTGATGACCATGGTTAGGGCAACTCCCAGAGGTAGGATTGGCCGGTCACTACCGGAGGTTCGTTCAAGTTTGTAAAGATAGTAGCCCCTTTAACGCGGCTTACTCGTAAGACTGAGAAGTTCGAATGGACAGAGAAATACGAGAACAACTTTCAAGAACTGAAGCAAAGATTGGTGATGGCCCCTAGTTGGCATTGCCGGATGGAAAAAGGAGATTTTGTGATTTGTAAGTGACGCTTCGCATAAGGAATTATGGTGCTTCTTAGCATAGCAAGATAATCGCGTCTGCGTCAAGACAATTAAGGTAATATGAAATTCGATATCCCCACCCATGAGCTTAGGCTCGTGGCAATAGTTTTACCCTAAAGATTGGAGGCACTACTTGTATGGAGAGAAGTACGAGAATTACCTCAGCCATAAGTGCTCTAGTACATTTTCACGTAGAAAGAGCTCAACATATGCCAGAGGAGGCAGTTAGAGCTAATCAAGAATAATGATTGAGAGATTCTTTATCATTCGGGGAAAGCCAATATGGTGGCTGATGCCCTTAGTAAAAAGGAGAGACTCAAGATGATAATGCCTTTGGGAGAGTTTATAAGAGATTTTGGAAATAGTAGTGAAGGTAACCGGAGCCGGTACCGAAAAGCTGTTTGAGATTTCAATAGAGACCGAATTATTGGGAAAGAGCATATTGTGCCAGAAAAAGTGATGAATGAAGGCAGAGAGCCAACAATTAGATAAAAGATTAATACCGAGAAAGATGATAAAGGAATAATGAGGTATTCCTACAGAATTTGGGTTCCAAATGTTTAAGAGCCTAAAGATGAAATCTTAGATGAAAGCTAGTTTGAGAAATAAGATTTAGAGAAAACCCTGAACGTGATAGTCAGGGAGGTCGCCATCAAGATAGAAGGAACCCATAACATAATGAAGTGGAAAATGAGGATTGTAAATTAAAAGATGACCCCAATTATGGGGAGTAGGATGAAACATTTCATACTAAGGAAACAGAAAGTCGAGTAAGGAAAGGAGACCCGAGACGGTACTCCTATACGGCAATTCATGGACCTGTCTAGACAGAACTTAAACTATTATCCCCAACCACCACCTTGAGGAAACAATGCGATAGGAAATTCTTTCAGGACCTGTAAGTCTCTAAGCTCTCAGAGTTCCAAGGAACAGGTTGACCCAATCGAGGCAAGAGCCTGGCTAAAGGAAATATAGGAATCATTTGAGATTCTAAATGATTGACGAATCTCAAAAGGACTGTTTTTGTCACTTACCCTCCTAAGAGAGAGACCACCCGCTGGTGAAAGACCAAGAAAGGCACGGAGCAAGAGATTATAATAAACTGATTTAAGTCCAGTCAATTGTTTCGGGAAAGTAATTCCCAAAGATAAGGAGATAGTGTAAAAGCTTTAGAGTCAGAACAAAGGCAGACAAGTATGATAAATTATGAATCTAAGTTGTAAAAGTTGTCAAGATTCGTTCTGAGGACACGAATCCAGAATGACGGGATGTTTGAAATCAATACTTATGTTGTATTAGTTCATGAAATAATAATAAGAGAAAGGAATATAACGGCAATAGAGTTTGAGGAATGATAAGGGAGTTGGGTATGAGGAAACCCTAAAGACTCGTAGAAATAGAAATAGAAGAGTATGTGATCGTCAGGATGATGATGATCCACCATGAGTTAAAATTGATGGTTGAAGGCATAAGAGATACATATATTGTACCCCCTTTAAGTTGGGAGGATTCGAGGAAACCTTGCGATAGTTCGAAGGATAAATATTGAGACACGGATAGACTGAGGAGACAAGAAAGTAAGAAATCAGGAAAAATTGGATGAAGGAAGTGACCTTCAATAATGTGAAATGTAAGACCGGTGGCTCGATACCCAGAAAGGGAGACGCCAGGTATGAGAGATATCCCAACATTGAGATGACTGTTGAGATAAACAACAAAAGTAAATAAGGAATTATTAAGAAGAGGTTCACGTTGAACATGACCAATATCTTCCAGAACATCCATGTTATCATTACCAAATCAGGAAAGAAAAGCGGATGACCATTATTATCTTTTGAAGGCCATATGGATTGACCTCAATTTGAATAAGGATGCTATTATGAAGTTAGGTATAGACTATCGAGGTGGGAATGATGAATAAGATAATCTATCAAGGATATATGACTTGATTTATCCATGGAAGGATGCATGTACCTTTTTAAAGGTGGAATTAAGAATAGAACATCGGTAACTTAAAATGAATCCTAAGGGAATGCATAAAGGTTGGCATTTCACCCTTAATAGGGACAGTATGAGTTTTGACAGGATGAATTGGAAAGGATTAAGGTAATAACAACCTTTAAGAATCAGTGGAGAATTTTTTCAGAAGTATATAGACAATGGTTCTAGTAGTAGTAAATGGTATTTTGATATGCCCTGTATCTAAGGAATACAGGAGGAACGATTCAAGGATAACCCTAGAGGTTTTACAAGGAGAAAGGTAATATTCAAAATTTTCAAGAATAGAAATGTTGATAAAGGAAATATGACGTAATTATATTGATGCCAAGTGAGGCACGTGTTAAACCACGAGAAGGTATGGATCGAACCAGTAATGGTCGAAATTGTTCAGGGCAATTAGGACTTAAGATAGAAGATGCTCTAAGTATAATTGAGAGTCAGTCATGACAGTGATTAACCTCTAAAGACTGAGGCAATAACTTATGGAAAAATGGTGATTTTTTTTTTACTCATCAGATTTTAAGGAAAACATCTTCACATAAGCTGTGATTGAAATAAGGTAGAAAATTTATTTGGAGGTGGTTAAAGTGACATTGACTGTAAGGAAATTTTACTATCAGGAAAGGCCAAAGAGGTGGCCGACACTTTAAAGGTAAGAGGATAATTATAGGCGCTTGTGCCAAAAGAATACAGTGATGATGGTTAAAACTGTGAAGGTTGTATTATGGTTTGGAAGAGTGACATTCCTTCTGATGACTGTGCAATACCCAACCGTAATAGTAGTTGGTAAAGGTTTAATTTGTGTAATCACCATGAACGGGCTATCTATCTTAGAAGGCCCTATCTTGAGATAAGCCAGGACCATGTTTCAAAAAGGACCAAACAAACCTTTGAGTTAAGTCTTCTATTTAAGGCATATGATTAAGAATGGTATTAACCTCCTATCGTTGCTTTGATTGAAACTCTTCTGCAATTTTATCTGCTTCATGTCATGAAAGTACGTCAGAGTTTGGAGTGTTCTTCATGAATTGTGATTGGTGGTTATGTTAACTCCTTAGGAGAATTAGATATGATATGAATGGACTCCGTATGGTTAGCTATTAAGACTTTATGGAAAGTGAATGACTACAGTAGGTCAACGGTGGGCCATAGTAATGCAGCAATCATTCTGCGAGTAATGAGCTGATTACAACCGTGAGAGTTGTATTGGAATGGATGTTGAGATTGAGTACAACTAATCGGGTCGTGGTAATGTATAAGTTATCATTGATAGACTAATTAAGTAGAGTATCTACCTATTGAATATTTATTCCTTCTTATGAAAAGAGAGTCGTATTATTATACGAGGAAGGTTGCGTGCAAGCATAGAATTCTAGTAACGATGATGTATAGAATGAGATCCCAGATTCGATTTTTGATGTCGAGGGAGTTTCAAAGGTGATTATGTATAAGCTCGAGGAAGAGTGTGGGTCCATAGAATGATGGATGGGATAGCGAAAATATTTAGGCATGGGAAATACGAGGCTATAATGTTTAATGTTGATTTATATACGTATATGATTTGTTCTCCTATGACAAACCTCTATAGTTCAGAGGTAGGTTCCAAGCCAGATATTTTGTGGCAGTATATTTTTTTTTCATATATACAATTCTCTTCAATTCGTTCTTTTCTCTTCTTTTCATTTCATGTAAGCTGAGAAGAACAACCCTTCCAGAAAGGGGAGGTATTGCCGAATGACTATCTATCTGTATGATAGAAGCCTAGTAGGATACCAGCTATTGTTTAATTGCTTGTCAAGTACTAAAGGCTGGCCACCTTCTGTACTAACTAAGCGATATAACAAGTGTTCATGATCATAGTGATCTCTCAACAAATTCCTTTACTTCTATATGAAGGATTAAGCTTCCACAGATAGAAGCAGCTGAAAAAGGAGTAGTAAAGTTATGGTGGTATTCAGAATGGAAACACGTTTATGATACTAAGGTTGACGTGGTTATTAAAAGGTTATAGAACACTAACGAGCAAAAGTGTAACCAGTATAATATTATGTACGGAAGATAGCAACGACTACGAACTGGAAAAGGATGGGTAGTGAGAAGCAAAAGATATAATGCTAGAAGCTATGATGAGAGCCGGTGCAATAGACTTGAAAGAATTTGGAATGATCACTTAACGCAGATTAAGTTATCTCATGATAATCGATCGTATGTTAGTATCGAGGTATCGCCTTATGAGATCCTTGAGGGAAGACAATGTCGATCTCCCTTATGTTAGGATTAAGTTGTAGAGCGCAAGATGCTCGGACCCGCAGTTGTCCAAAGGACCAGGGATATAATAGATCTAATCAGAGGACGACAGGTAGTAGCCCAAGATGGACATGATAAATATGTTGATTTGACACGAAAGGACAAAGAATAGGAAGTAGGGGACCTAGTGTTATTATAGGTATTCCCTTGGAAAGGAAGGATGAGGTTCGGAAAGAAATGAAAGCTAAGTCCACGAATTGTTGGACCCTTGGATATATTAAGACATATTGGGAAGTTATCATATGAGCTAGCCCTAACCCCGAACATGTAACAAGTTCGTAATGTGTTTCACGTATCAATGTTAAGGAAGTGTAATTCAGATGCCAGATAAATAGGGGCATATGAGCGCATAGACATGCAACCCGACGTAACCTATATGGAGCAACCAGGAAAGGGTTATAGAGTGAAAAGGAACAAGTGCTTAGGGGAAGGATTATCAAACTAGGCAGAGTTTGGTGGCAGGACCACAATGTGGGAAAATTGACTTGAGAGTTAGAAAGTGCAATATTAAGAAGGTATCCCTATTCATTTCTATCTGATTCCGAGACGGAATCCTTTTAAGGAGGGGAGACTGTAATAACCCCAATTTTTGAGAAATTTTGAAACCCTTATGAATAGTGTTTTTGCTGAACGAGAAAAATTTTCATGCCACACTATGTAGGGGTTCTGTTATGGATATTCTGAGATTTTATTAGTACTCTATATGGTATATAAGTGTATGTAAAGATCGTCAGAATCCAATTCCGAACACTTTGATTTTTCCCGGAAATCCACTAGATACGGAAAGAATTGAGAAAAAGGTAACAGGATAAAAAAGGATTTAAATTAAAGGATTATAGGAGAGGATCATAAAAGGAATATAATATATTGAGAAAGGTTAAGGGAACCTAAGTAATAAGATCCCGTGTATGATCCCTCAAACGATAAACGAGAACGAAAGATAAGCGAACCGTAAAACAAATAAGTGACCAAGAGACAAGCTTGTACAAGAAGCCATGGATTGTGACATCATCAAACCACAAGGTGTGGACAAGTGGGAGCATTATGACATGTGCAAGGTGACATAGGCATGACAAAAAAGGAAGGAATTGTTGGATGATTGTAAACCACACAAAGTTCAAGGTTAGAAGGGTAATTAACCAAAAACAAAACCAAAACAACCTAGCTAGCCAAAACAAATCAAAGCAAACACAAAATTTTTCATTCTTCAAGCATTGCTCTCGGCTTTTCATCTTTTTCAAAGGAAGAAAAATCAAAAATCAAGTTCCAAGCATTGTTAAATCACAAGGTAATTATCTAAGCTTCCTTGTACATAGATATGGATATGCTATAAGTTTAAGCTCCTAATTCCTTCACAATGTCTTCCAATAAATCAAGGAAGAAGATGGTGAATAGTAACCTTCAAGAAATAACTTTAGTTTTCTTGAATTTTTATGAAAGATTAAGGTTATACAAGCAAGGATCAAGGTTCTTTAGGCATTCAAAGTTCTTGTGTTGTGTTAAAAAGCTTCAAGGAAGGTATAATCTCTTAACCAAGCTTTGTTATTAAATGTTAAGAGCATAATATGAGTATTGTAGTTCATGAGAGGCTTGATGGTTGTGTATGTAGAGATTAGTGAGTTTTGGGATGTTGTTGGATTGGTAAATGTTGTTGTTTTGATTAAAAGAACTTAAGTATGATTAAAGTTAAGCTTAGGCATAAGTATGAATGATTAAATTGAATTGGTTGGGGTTGTTATGATGTGATAAGTATGGATGTTGGTTGTATGTTGGATTTGAGGTTGATTTGGGATGGTTTTGAATGGTTTAAAATATTGGAAATCGCGTAAACATAGCCGTCGTAACGTCGGATTTTCTTTAGACTGTTTTTGTGCATAACATTAGGACCCGAGAACCCAATGCTAAATTATCACAATTGCCATGTCTAGATAGCTCATGTTACGAGCTTCGTTTTGATATGTAGTTCGTTCGATTCCGATGCACGGTTTAGGAGAAACGACCGTTTCAAGTAACGGCATTTCGCGAACGAAACTTTTCCCCTCGCCTTACTTTGAAACATAGGTTAAAGACCAAAAAGGGTTAATTAATGTATGAAACATTTATGGTAAGTGTGTTAGGCAGTTGGTAAGACACTCGCGAAGGAATCGCCTTAAAACTCGTAAAGGTTAAATTATTAAAAATGGTGGAGCCGAGGGTACCCGGGTGACTTAAGCAAATCAGTAAGCGCAAAACGAGTGTTAGAGTCTGAGTTGGTTAGAGTATAGATTTACAAGTGACTTTGGTTTAATTCCAACTTACTTGTTGCTTATAGGTTACCAGACTCGTCCCGAGCCATTCGTAACCCCCAGTCGCTCAGGCAAGTTTTCTACCCGTTATAACTGTTGTTGTGATGAATATATGTATATGCATTATCTTGCGATAGATGCATGTTGGTTAATTAGCAAATGTTGCGATATATTGAAGCATGCTGATATGGTATATATATGCATGCCTGTTTTGTATTCTTGCCATATATATCTGTTGGTTCAGTTGATAATACCTATGCTAGAGAATAGCGGTAACTTGCATATACCCTTAGTATAGGGACCCAAAGGTGAAAACATTTTCTAAAACCGGGAGTCGAGGATCCCGAGTAGATTTTATATATATATATATATATATTTATATATATATGGTTATAGTTTTCAAAACTATTAATCGAATAAGGTTTATTCGATAACTTTATTTTATTAATGAATATTATCTTGAATATTCATTCGAGGACTTATGACTCATTTATATTATTTATTGAATATTACTTGGATATTCATTTGAGGATGTATGACTCCTTTATTTTATTTAATGAATATTATTTATAATATTCATTCGAGGTATTATGACTCCGCTTATTACTGAAATATATTCTTTATTTTATTAAAGAATAAGGTGTTAATAATCAAACTTATTTTCGATTATTCAAATAAAGATAATACTTTCATATAAGTGTATCTTTGGTTATTTAATACTCGTTTCAAGTATAAGTTTTAAAACTTCTACTTCAATTATTTTTATAAAGATTATTCTTTATGGGAA
This sequence comes from Apium graveolens, assembly GCF_009905375.1. Classification (NCBI taxonomy): domain Eukaryota; kingdom Viridiplantae; phylum Streptophyta; class Magnoliopsida; order Apiales; family Apiaceae; genus Apium; species Apium graveolens. The sequence continues at coordinate 57,383,193 of NC_133655.1, forward strand.
TATTATTTAAATAATAATATTCAGATATTTTCTAATATATCGGGACTGATTTATTTCATTAAATCAGCTTTACTCCAAACATTCTTAAAAATGTTTTAGAGTCTTCAAAATGATTTTAAAAGTTAGAGCGGATCCCAAAACTCGTTTTCCGATTTAAGATCTTCCTTTCGAAGGAGACTTGAATATTCGCTCAAAAATCTTGGGGATCCGGCTCTGTGGTGTATTTTATATTCGCAACATGGTTGTTGTTTTGAGAAAACAATTTGATTACTTGCCCAATGTTCGGGAAGTAAGTCCATCTGATTGAGTCGGCATAAGCGACAGGCCGGGGTACGGTCTATAAAGTGTAAGTGGCTGGGTGGCAGTCCATCAACGCGTGAGTGGCCGGGTAACGGTCTAGCGCGAGGTCCTAATGCGGCCAGGGTGATGACCGGTGAGGAATTCATCCATCTACAGTAGAAAAGGTTACTTATTGGTATCTTTGCCTGATCAGCAAGATATCTGGTTTATGCCAAAATTCTTTTCCTTCCAAATTTATTGGATATTGCAACTCTGTTCATACTTTACATGACAGAGGTTTTCAGGAAATGTATGGGAGATATATATGAATATATTTATATATCGGGTCTTAATGAAGTATCTCGTAACTTCATTATTTATAATGATATTCAAAGATTGAATCTATTCGAATCTTGTCTTGTAGTCTCATCTATGTGATGAACCTTTGAAACTGATTATAACTTGAACGGGGGTAGTTCAAGTAGTATTTGGGAAAGATATAAGTATATTGGAGTATCTTGTAACTTCATCTTTTAAACTTAAATCTAGTAAATGATTATCTTATGCATGACAAAGATTTTCAGAAAAATGTTGAGACAAGGTTAGATATATGAGATCACCTTGCAACGATATTTTTATACAGTTATACACTGGAACTCTGTGTGTATTATGCATGGAAGAGGACTTCCCATATTTTGAAAAGTATATATATATATATATATATACTGAATATTTTGCGACTTCATCGCATTAAGATATCAACTTGGTTCATTTCTTTTGACCAAGACTTTCATGAGTGCTATGAAAAGGCTCATATATTGTTAATCATTATTCATATTATTTTGGTGGGCTTGCTGCTCACCCTTGCTTTATTTCTTCATCACACAACAACAGTTAGAAAAGATGGCCAGACTCCAGCAGACCCAGCGCAAGCGCGTGGGAAGCGTCCCGCGTCTTCCCGTTGATGTTGTAGCTGCTATAGCTGCAGAGGTAGATCTATTGTAGATCAGACCATCTACTTTTGAGAATCAATTATGTATAATTATAACTTGTGGCAGATAATGGCAATTAACTGTAAATTTATCAAGTAATCATTTTGGGCTGTAATAACTTTTAAATTGTGGATTCAAAGACTTGTACTTATTTAAATTTCATCTCTGAGACTATAACGGGTTGTGGTGTGTGTTAGTATGGGGTCACAGCATAAGGTTAGTTATTATTAATTAAGTGAAGTGATATTGTGGAAAGAAAGACCGTGACGACCCGGATCCCCGACCCCGGATCTGGGGGTGTTACAGAGACCATCCAAGCTTAGTGATGCAATATAGTGTGTTGATATATTATTATATACTTATATGTGTTATGTGAGCATATGTGGCTATGTGAACTATTATGCTTATAGGATAATTGCAAGCATATATGTGTATATAAGCCTAAGTGCCAAAGTGGTTAATTTTGATTTATAATTAGGTTGAGTTGGTGAGAATATATTATAATGAGATTATTATTATTTTGTGTAGGCTCACGAGACGAGGGTAAACTTGCCATTAAAGTCGAGTAGAGCTCCCAGTTGCTCCCACCTCCCAGTCAAGTCAAGCCTTTCTCAAGGCAAGTGTTTCAACCTAGCTTTTGTTTACACTGCAAGTGTGTATTAACCCAGCTTTTATATATGATGAGAGAATTCTAATTCACCTTGTTATACATGTACACATCTATCTTTCGTATTATATACAAGTGCAATGAACCCTCAAGTATTTATTGCAAGTAGTTTAATTTTACTTGAAGATTTCTATGCAAGTGATTCAAAAGGCATACCATGCTAGTATACCAAAGTAATTGTGATGTTGAACCCTGTGCAAGTTATAATCAGTAACCCTATCTTGACACCTAAAAGTCAGTTATTCCTCAAAGATTGTTCACATATGCTTGATAACTCTATTCTTATCCTTAAACCATGATACCCTGTTATTCTTTGAACTAATTCTCACCATCTTTATATTTTAAATACCTATATTTTATCTGGAGCCACTACATTGAACCTAGTTTGACTTAGTTCCTTTATACCATTCAACAAACCTGTTACACCTCATTGTTAAATTCCTTGTGAATAGAAACTTTGCGATTCCATTTGATAAGATATCAGTCTAGTTGATCATGGCTATAAAGTTGATCTAGAACCGTTGATAAAGATGTTTATTATTTAATAGTTTAACCGTCATTTGGCATCAATTCAATTTTTATAATAAAACTTAAAAAGTGGATTTTCAGTTCCAAAGGGGGACAAATGTTTTCTTTAAATAGTGGATCTGGACTGAGACGCAAGTCCTTTCCGCTCTAAATTTGTAGGCTTAAAGGTTTCCTAGGGATCCCATTAATGTTCCAGAACCCAGCGAGGTTCGGGATTACTTCGCGGCTGATCACCGACTGTAATCCGTAACGTCATAAAATGGTTTTTGATAAAGGAATGGTTTTGAAGTGTTTTATTACAAGAAAAAGATGCCATCACCCTAAGAGTTTATCTCTTGATACTATACCGTTGAATCTTTCATTTTAATTGTTATTCTTTTATTCTTTTTATGTATATTATATCACTTATTGAGCATTCGGCTCACTACTTGCTTTACCCTGATATTACAGCTAGTAGATATGGTTAGATTCAAGCAGACAACACGTAAGACTTGTGATGCCGATTCATATGTTCGCACCCGCAATCAAAGTATTGTTAAAGATCCCTCCATGGAAAGGTCTATCCAGATTCTGGAAGAACGGCAAGTTGAGTCCTAAATATACTGGACCATTCGAAGTGCTAAGGGAAATTGGAAAAGTAGCATATAAGTTAGCGTTACCAATGCAGACACAACATCTTTATGACATGTTTTATGGTTCTCTTCTGAAGAAGTATAATATTGATGCTAGTCATGTGATTGGTCTAGGACCCGTGGAAATTTAACGAGATCTATCATATATGGAGCATCCAGTATAAATTATAGATCATAAAGAAAAAGTGCTTAGAAATAAAGTGGTGCCTCTAGTTAGAGTTTTGTGGAGAAATCCCAGGATAGAAGAGTCAGCTTGGAAATTAGAAAGTGAATTGCGGGAGAAATATCCCCATTCTATTTGTTTAGATTAGATTCTGAGGACAGAATCCTTTTAAGGGGGTAGAATGTAACGACTGGGAATTTTTGTGAATTAATTATGCGAGTAAAGTGTAATTATGTGAATTATGTGTTATTATGTGAGAATGGAAATATTTAAATAATAGTATATTCTAGTTTAACGTGTCAGCTGGTATAAAGAGAATGATTGTGAAGCGTAGTTGAAAACGCTCAGCGTCGGGCCATCAGTCAGGACGCGACCCGTTACGCGAAGAATGAATAATAGTAAAAAGGAAAATTTTATGATTAAGTATATTTCATTACGATACGTGATATGTGAATCTATGTTGTTAACTACTAAGGTGCATAATTATGTGATTATATGCTTGTATGATATTATTTGAAATTTTAGAAAATAAGAAGTGCATTAATTGTTATTTATATAGGTTAGAAATGCATTTTTATTCTTTAAGAAAAATAATTTTTAAAATAATTTTTATTTATAAATTTTGAATTTAATTTTTTTTAATTCCTAAAATTCTAAGCTATTTTATGATGTCACTCTTTTAATTTATAGATTTATGGTTTTATTTATAAAATGTATTCTTTATAATTAATTAGATTAATAATTATGTGATTACCAAGTTGCCTTTGCATGCATTTCTTCTCCTAATACTCATTGCGGGCATTCATGTCATTTTTCACCCCACTAACTCTTTTCTACCTAACCAAATTACCACTCTAGCCTTGCATGCATTTTGTGCTAGTAGTAGGAGAAGGATAGATTGGTAAATTCCAAAATCCATTAACTTGTGCACATGGGAGAATCAAATAAAAAGCTTGTCATTTCACTCACCACTTCACTCATCTCATTTTTCCCACTCTCTCCCCTCTCTCCTTCCTCTCTCTCTCTCGGCTCTCTCCCTCTCTTCTTTTCTCTCTCACCCGAACTCTCTTTCTTTCTCTATCCTACATGCAACACAAAAATCTACTTAGAATTCAAAGATCATGCCATTAATCTTTATCATTTTCAATGCTCTATCCATATACTCTTTGCATGTAAGCGTTTAAGGGAGTTTTTGCATCAGCATCTCTTGGTTATATCTAAGAAAATACAATTTCTTAGTTTATGACCTTAAGAGAGACTATAGTACATAAGTATGTGATTTTCTTGGTTTGTTTTGGAGATAGGTTCGACTTTTGCTATTAAAAAGGTGGATTTTTATTTTGATTCAAAGTTTACAAAGGGTTTTGGTTCAAATATTTGGTTTTTGGTTCGAATGAAAGAGTTTTGCAAAAGGGTTTTAATTTCGATTGGTTTTGATGATATATATATATATAAACCTTTGTTTTTGAGTTGGTTTCCTTGCATGCGTGTAAAGTCCTATAAGCATAATAGTTCACATAGCCACATATGCTCACATAACATATTGAAGTACATAATAATATATCAACACACTATATTGCATCACTAAACTTGGATGATCTCACTCCACTTACTTAAGTCACTTAGTTATGCTAAACTAGCCAAAACTCTTAATATTGACCTCATAACTAGAAGTGCCTTTTCTAAACCATCAAGTTTTATTGACCCTGACTTAGGCCTTACACTCTACTGACCTTATACTATTTTACAACTATGGTGATCAACCTAGGTCTCACTCGTAAGTGCTATAAAACTAAATGTGAAGTGAATGTGCTCATTATAGTTATTTCAGGATGACACCAATGGGGTTTTGAGTACATTTAACACCCTTACACTTCAAGTTTACCTCCCAAACTTTTACACTAGACTCTTCTGATCATAAGGAAACTCCCAAACTCGGTGTTGCTCAAGGGCCTAGCTTGGGCCTCCCTAGGCCTAAGCTTAAAGTCCATGGTTCCCCTATTTTCTAGAAAGAAAAGTTTTATGTTTTGCCCTAACTTGTGACATATGATTCTAACTCAATTCCTATGAACTATGGCTGGAAAAACACCTTTGACACTCCCTCTAACTAAGGCCAACCAAAGCCTAGTGAGGGCCTACCCATGACATGGTCACAACTCCTCATTTTTAAGTTGTAGCAAAATTGTCCCCTGCTGGACAGATTTGGTGTTTTCACTCGTGCACCTAACCAAACAACCTACAAACCTCTAACAAACACCAGAAAGTTTTAAAAACTTGTGTTTTTATTACTTTGTGTTTTGATTCATATAAATCATTCATTCCACACTTTGCAAATCAAACACTGCTATATGTATTAAGTAAGAACTATTTTAAAATCTGAAAAAGAAGCCATAATTACTTTCAACCCCCCTTCTGTAATTCTTGTTGTATTTTTAGGGAATAAAAATTGGTATTAGAGCAAGCTCTTGAAGTACAAAGAGTGTAAAGATCACAACAAACAGCAAGATGAACAAGAAGGATGTTGGAGTCAAAATTCCATTTCTGGACAAAGATAATTATGACCACTAAAAGGTGAAAATGCACCTACATCTTCTTTCCCAAGATGAGGCCTATGTGGATTGGATAGAGAGAGATCCTCATGTACCAATGAGAGCTGCAACAGGAAATGAGCCATCTGTTCCCAAGCCTAGGCATGAATGGTCAGATCCTGATATTGAGCAAGTCAGGAAAGACAAGAAGGCCATGAATATATTTTTCAATGGAGTTGATGGTGATATGTTTGATAACATCATTAACTGCAAAACAGCCAAAGAGGTTTGGGACACAATCCAGATTATTTGTGATGGTACTGAGCAAGTAAGGGAGAATAAGACGCAGCTGCTAATTCAGCAATATGAGCACTTCCACTATGAAGAAAGTTAGTCTCTCACTAACATTTTAATTAGATTTCAAAAGCTACTAAATGCTCTGAAGTTGTATGGAAGAGTCTATCAAACAAAAGACTTTAACCTCAAGTTCCTTAGATCTCTTCCAGAAGAGTGGAAGCCAATGACAGTCTCATTGAGAAATTCTTAGGATTATAAGGAGTTCACCTTAGAGAGACTGTATGGCATCCTAAAAAATTATGAGCTTGAAATCGAGCAAGATGAGAGGATGGAGAAAGGAAGGAAGAAAGGAGGGTCCATAGCACTGGTTGATGAATTAGAGAAGGAGAAAAAGATGAAGGTAGAAGCTATTGAGTCTACATCAACGGCATGTAAAAGCAAGGGCAAAGGGCTGGTAGCTGAAAATGAAGATCATTTGAGCTAAGATGACATGGATGATATTGATGAACATCTAGCATTCCTATCCAGAAGATTTGCCAAGCTCAAATTCAAAAAGAATTTTGGAGCAGCCAAGCCAAGTAGAAACATGGTGGATAAATCCAAATTCAAATATTTCAAATGTGGCTTGGCAGGGCATTTTGCAAGTGAATGTAGAAAGTATGATTCTAGCAAGAAGAAGTTTGATCCTGTTGATTATAAACAGAAATACTTTGAGTTGCTCAAACAAAAGGAAAGGGCTTTTATGACACAGGAGAATGACTGGGTTGCAGATGGTTTGGATGAAGATGAAGAAACAAACTATGTCAATCTAGCCCTGATGGCCAAGTCTGATGAAACAGAAACAAGTTCTTCAAGTAATCAGGTAATCACCACTAACCTAGCACATTTATCTAAAGCTGAGTGTATTGATGCAATAAATGACATGTCCACAGAATTATATCACTTGCGTGTTACACTTAAGTCCCTCACTAAGGAAAATACTAAAATTAAATAAAACAATTTGTTTTTAAGTGAGAGGAATAATGTACTAGAGTCTCAGTTTATTGAATTTGAAAAATTGAGAATTGAATGTAAGATTTCTAAGGATGAATTAACCGAGTCCTTGAAGAATGAAGAGATCTTAAAGAAGCAGCTTGAACTAGAACATGAAGTGATTAAAGCATGGAAATCATCCAGAGATGTCCATGCTCAAATCACCAAAGTTCAAGGTATTGAGTCCTTTTGTGATGCAGCCTGGAAAAAGAGTAAGGAGAAGCTGGATCCCAACTTGGTTGAAGGATTGTTGACAGATGTGGAGTCGACGGATGATGAAAAGGATTATCCATCGAATGACAAAGAGACACATCCGTCGACTGTGATTAAACCTGTGAACAAAGCTAAGCTTTCCAAGATGAATGAGAAATATGGATCAGTTTCCAAAAACTTTATTCCAAGAGAATCAAGTCAAGTGAAGAAGGAGAAGAAAGTTAATGTTGGTCATCTGTCCATCAAGAAATTGAATGACAGATTAGAAAAGATTGAGGTTAAAACAGAAACTGAAAAGAAAAATAATAGAAATGGGAAAGTAGGAATTAACAAGCATAACAACTACACCCCTGATAAATATGCACCAAGAAAAATATGTGTTAAGTGTGGTAGTGTTAATCACATGTCTGTTAATTGCAAACTTGCCATGCCTAATCCTTTGTCTGTGCCTCCCTCTTTTCCCAACAAGATTGTTATGCCTACCATGCCTATGAATGCTATGTATACTCAGAATATGAATGCATAATTTGCTAATATGCCATTTGTACCTAATCCTTATTATGTTGTATTTAGTATACCACAAATGTCATTTAGCATGCCTTATTGAAATAACATGTTTGCAAACAACATGCCTTTTCTTGTTAATCAAAATGTGCATGATAATTCTATTTTAATGACTGGTTTCAAAGGTCCAACTCAAATGACTAAGGATGAATCAGAAATTCCCAAGTCAAATGAAATTAAACCTAAGAAACCAAAGAAGAAAGCTAACAAGGCAGGACCCAAGGAAACTTGGGTACCAAAATCAACTTGATTTGGTTTTGATGTGTGTAGGAAAACAGAAAGAATCTTTGGTATCTGGATAGTGGTTGTTCGAGGCACATGACTAGAGATTCTACCCTGCTCACAAAGTTCAAGGAAAGAGCTGGCCCAAGTATTACTTTTGGAGATGACAGCAAGGGTTATACTGTGGGATATGGCTTGATTTCAAAAGACAATGTCATCATTGAAGAGGTTTCCCTAGTGGATGGTCTCAAGCACAATTTGTTGAGTATTAGCCAGCTTTGTGATAAGGGAAATTCAGTAACCTTCAATTCAGAAGCTTGTGTTGTGACAAACAAAAGGAAATATGTATCTAGCTGACTTCAACTCATCTAATGCAGAATCTGTCACTTGTCTTCTCAGTAAAGCAAGTCAAGATGAAAGTTGGCTATGGCACAAGAAGTTGTCCCATCTAAACTTCAAGACCATGAATGAGCTTATCAAGAAAGAACTGGTTAGAGACATTCCTCAAGTGGAGTTTTCTAAGGATGGATCGTAACGCCCCCAAATCCGGGGTCAAGGGATTTGGTCATCATTATGAAACCTCAATCCAAATCAACCTGTTTAATCAATAAATAAATGCCCGCGGAAGATAATTATCATCTATGATCCCAAACTGATCCAAGATCTTTTCAGGTTACAGTCCTAGAAACAAGAGATCCAAATTCCACAAATAAAATTTTCACTTTCTTTTAAAACCCTTTTCAATAATTCTCAATCTCAAAACATAACCCGCTAGTATAACTTCGAAAAGAAGTATATTAGGCCCAACTATAAAATACACAACTATAATATAATATAATATAAACAACATTACACAATAAAACTTACACTAGTTCGCAAACCCTAGACCAACCACCTTCCGATGCTTCTTCTTTGCTTCCTCGAATTACGCGGCTAAACAGCGCAAGCTAATCCTCACTGGAGGTTAAATTTAAAAATAGCCAAGTATGAGCGGAAGAAATGCCCAGCAATATCATTATAGTGAATATCAGGTTGTTTTGATATAAAACCGACATTTGTAATAGCGCAAAACATTTTAAAATCATAATTACTGAAACAGAAAATTTTAGTTGAGGAACCCCAAAATTGATTCCTTAATTGTATTCAAAACCCTATTTATATTTTCAAGCGAAATGCTTCAACAATACTTTGAATCTTGATGAGAATAAAGCTCATAAAACCGTGTTTACGGAAATATCGTAAACAACAATAACATGAAATAATGATTACGTAGTGGATCATAAACTCATTCAAAAACCGAATTCTTGATATTAATACTTATTTTGTTGTCATATCAAATTAGATATCAATACGAACTTTGATGCTCACAACCTACCTGCGCTAAAATAGGAAAGTCAACATCAGTCATCTGCATTAATACCACCTTTGATATTTAACAACAACTTAAATATCAACATCAATCAGCAACCGTGTTAAAACTGTATTCCACCTTTATTCTAAATCAAAATAGTTGATAAATCATTCCTTATAAGATTTTCAAAAATAATATAATAAGTTAGATTGGAATCCTCGAACGACGGTGTGTTGCCGCCGGTGATCAGCCGTGGAGCAACACAGGTAAGCCAAAGCATATCCAACTAAACAAATGGGGCACCCAAGGCACATTTCGGCCTAAAGATATTATATCCTGTATAATACCTAAATCTCCGCTGGACCGCCGCCACGGCCTCTTACGCAACCATCCAATCTTAAAACATTTTATTGAAAGGGGTCATAATACTCGACACCCTAATAAACTTTTATTCCCCTATTTACTTGGGCAGGAATACTCGCAAAACCAACACATTTTTCTTAAAACCTAAAATATTTATAAATCCATTCATTTGATAAGTAAAATTACCTAGCTATTCTGAACATAGAATAGCAGAAGAGTACTTTCATAAACAAAATTATTTAATTCAGCGATATGTAAAACATTTATCTATCTTGAACTGAGAATAGAGAAAATGATACTTGCACAAGAAGATATAAATTAAATATCACTTGAACAATAAGTGATGATAGGGATACTTGCCTTTGGGATTTAGTAGTTAGTCACACTCGCAAAGACGCATCTATCCTGATATTCTATCTCAAAATATCACCGTCTTTCTTTTCAACACTTCACCGATATGCTGGTCCTGTGATTGCTAGAAGCCAGATATCCAATACCATTGCATCTCATTCTTTTTCCAACACCTTGTCCTGATCACTCGAACAATCCGCATCTATAATTAAAAGATATAGCTTTAATCGTCTAAACGATAATAACTGGACGAACTGCGCGTCAAAACCCTAATGTCTACCCATACGATAACCCACACATAAAGGAAACAGTCAAACACAAGACTCTTGACCCACATACGCACATAATTCACATAGCACGTAAGCACATAACTCATGTATCACATAATTCATATCACACACACCTTGGTTCGTCAAAAGGTTCGACTCGATACGTTTAAAACTGAAATCGGGTCAATAACAGTATTTATCGATCAGATACCGACTCTGAATGACTCATAAATCAAATGACCTTGCTACACAAAAGAAATTAGGTCTTAAAAGTATTTTTATTGAAATCGTAATGTGTTTCTGAATCTATACACGTTCGTTTCGTATTAAACGGACGAATGGTTTATTTTCTACAAATAAAATACGAATAATTAGGAATAAATTAATTTATAATAATATTAATTGATTTTTAAATACCAAAATATAAATTTTAAAAGCTTAAAAATAATTTTTAGAAATTATTTGAATTAATTATAAATAATTGTATTTTATTTAACTATTTATAAATAAAATTAATTGATTAAATGAAATAACCAATTAATTAAATCTATAAATAATCAATTAAAACAAATTATAAATAATTAAAACAAATATGGATTTTTGAAAATAATAAAAGAAATAATTTTTGAATTTAAAATAATTAAGTAAATAATTTTTAGGATTAAAAAATATTAAATAAATGATTTTTAAAATCTAAAAGAAATTATTTTTGAGAATGAAAATAAATTTGGAAATAAATTTTTAAAACAAAATAGTAGAAACAGGTTTCTATGTTTCAGCTAGCCAGATATGAGATCAAACGGTGGTAGAAAAAAGGGAAGACAACCGGAATCCTCAAGAATACGCCGAGATTCTGCAGAATCCGGCGACCTTCTGAAAATCCGGCCGGCCCCGACTAGCCACAACGGGGACCCAAAAACACTCCATTTGATCTGGTCATCAACCACAAACAAAGATCGAATCATCAACTCCAACTCCAAACCGAAACAAATCCGGCCACCTATCGGCGATTTTCCGGCGAAACGACGAATTCGTTCGTTTCTTTACCAAATCAAGCGCTTTATGTCTCAAATTAAAGCTCGAGAATCACACGAACGAATCCAGTTATCTTGATTAACGATCAACCCACAAATAATCATAAATAATCAAAATATAAAATGAAAAAACGGAAAAGAAAATAAACTCGATTTACGTGATTCCGCAATCAAACAATAAACTTTTATACATAAATCGACTCTAAGAAACCTACTGAAGCTATTTACCATCAAAACAATCCAACAATCAGTATAAAAGAAATCCCCAAATTTCGATCAAGAACCCTAATTATCGAATTGAAAAATTACCAACTGTTGAAACGATTTGATGACAGATATAGATAAAGGAGATTAAGGGCTTCAAAACGGCTACTTGAACATTAAAATTGAAGTTTTGCATCACCCTCAAATTTGATTTTGATTTTCAGAACTCTTCAAGAACACGAAGAACAACTTTTAAAGAATTTTCAGAAAATCAAACTCCAATTACTATGTGTTATTGAACTCTATTTTTGAAGTATAATATATGAAATTGACCAGAAAAACATGCTCTACAACAAGGAATCATCAAAACAATCAGATAATCACATTTACAAAAATTCATGCTTTAATCATATAATTTCGAATTTAAAAAAATAAATAAGAAAATCACCTTGATTTCTGCGATTAAATCAGAAAGAACTTTTCGAGAGCTTCGATTTGACATATTGCACGCCCGAATCAGAGTTCGATAACGCCTTCGTTCGTGCGTTTGATTTTCAAGAACGCGGTGTTTTTAGGGTTTTCTCTGTATTTTTAACGGTTTTTAACTGACTGATTGTGATTAAACGAATAAAATGAAATAAGAAAAGGGCTATATATATTTATGGAATATTGGATCGTGTTGGATCGATAAATTAGTTGCTTAGCCGCTAAGTAACTGCAAAACGATCCGAGAATAGATTACTTAGCCGCTAAGTAACTATAAAAACGATACAATTTAATATCCAGTATGGATAATTATCAAAGCCTAGCTTCTTATAAAACACCCTATGAGAAAATAATATAAAAATATCCCTTCTCTCGAGAATACGGGTTTTGTTGACTTATCAAAATGATTATCGTATTGAAAATTTTGTGCTGGGACGCGTACGGTAAACCGTAATCCGGATTGAAAAATTAAAACACGAAAAATGTCCGTAATTATCAGATTAGGTGTAAGTCATATGTCATAGCCTATTTGTATATTCGAGGATTCAACTCAACTCAAATAAGAATGTAATAAGTAAATAGTGGAACTACCATCAGAGAGATCTCGCAAAGTAATATCTGTCAAAGGATTCAGAGACAAGGTTCATCTACAGACTTGAGGAGTTAATTCACTGGAAGAAGTTCAAGAAGTTGATCATGCCTCAGTGATATAAATCAAGATCGTGGATTTAATCAAGTGACAGAGATCTCGTCAGAGTATCATTTATTACAAGGATTTAATCTGAAGAAAATCAAAGTGTCAAAGTCAAGACATGAAGAAACGTCATGGAAGTTAGTCACTCATGAACCAGACAGTACATCGAGTGTCAGCGTTGAAGTGGTGGAATTGATTCATAATTTTCAGTGATTTTCAGAAGATTTGCAGAAGAATGGTTGCTGCTCAAGACTAGAATTAATTCTCTATTAATTAATTAAGTCATCTAATTTAATTAAGAAAATAAATTATATCTGCGAAGAATAATTTATTTATTAATTGAATTAATTGATTAATTAATTCTGAATTAATTCTAGGAATTTTAGGAATTTTCAGAAGTTTAATTGGATTAAATTCAAGCATTAAATCAGCAAGACAATTGAAAATGAACTAGCATGACAATCAGGATTGTCATACCGATTGTCATGCTAGGCCATTTTCCATTGTCATACCGAAAGTTACTCTAGGAGGATAATTGTCTTGCTAGTTCATTCTGATTGTCATGCTAGTTCATTCAGATTGTCTTGCTAGTTCATTCAATTGTCTCACCGAAAGTCTTGCCAGCTATAGGATTGTCATGCCAAGTCAATTCTATTCGTTTGCTGATTTAAAAAGAAGCAGAGAAGCAGCAACTCATAATAAATCCATTATCAAGACAAGAACAAAAGAAAGCAGCCGCCTCTGAAAAATATCATCCTTCATCTGCTTAATTCAAGATCAATTTCTAGTTTGTTAATGTTAAATCCAAACCACTAGAAATCTTTATCTTGCTCTTGTGTATCAATCTAGCGGATCAAAATCCCTAGAACTTAATCTCAAATCGCGTTTAGCATTTGATTCTAATTATTGCAAAAATAGAAAAAGTTCATGTCGAATTTATTCTAGATTTGTGATAATTGATTTGAGATTAATACCTTGTAATCGATACAGTTGTTGTAACACCTTTCAAGTTTAATAATATTTTTATTTAACTTGAATTTTGTTTCACATTTTTTATTCCGCATTTTATTCGATTATTTGGTAACGTTTGTATTCAACCCCCCCTTCTACAAACACATTGGGACCCAACAATTGGTATCAGAGCCTTCTGATTAACGAACAAATCAAGATCCTAGACTTTTGTGATTTTTCAACTCCTTGAATTTTTATTTATTCAAAAATTCATAATGACTTCACATAAAGTTGGAACCGTTAAAATTCCACAATTTGATAAAGAGAATTATATCATGTGGAAGAAGAAGATGCTATTATTCTTACAAGTTGCAAATCCCAAATATTCAAACTTGTTAAAGAAGGGTATAAAAACTCCGATGGTTATTGAACCGGAGGTAATAATAGATGGTGTGGTGACTACTGAAGCTAGAACCTATCCAAAAGAGCCTGAAGATTTTACTCCTGCTGAGAAGGAAGAAGCCTCCTTGGATGCCAGCCTTCAATTAATATTAATTGATTCCCTTGATCCCTTGATGAACAGACATGTGATGAACTGTAAAAATTCCAAACACATGTGGGAAACTATTGAGGTGATTAATGAAGGCACAGAGGAAGTTAGGGAGAACAAGTTGGAAATCCTAACCTCTGAATATGAACATTTCAAATCAAATCCAGGAGAAGGAATTACTGAAGTGTTTGAGAGGTACAATGCGTTGATCAACAACCTGAACATCAATGGAAAGTATTATTCAATCAGGGAGGTCAACAAAAAGTTCCTTTTAACACTGCCAGCTCATCTTGAACATAGAATCACTGCCATTAGAGAAGCTAGAGATCTGAGTGAGATTTATTTGGACAGGCTCTATGGAGTGTTAAAAACCTATAAGTTGGAGCAGATTCAACAGAAGGAAGTCTACGGGAAGGATAGAATGGTCAGCACATCTACTGCACTTGTAGCTGAAGGTCAACAACAACAACAATCTCAACAGTTAGAAAGAATGGTACAGTTGTCCAAGGGTGAGGAAAATGAGTTAGTAGCAGAATATGATCCTCCTACTACAAATCAATCAAGTGATGATTTTTATTCCTTGGAAGAGCTGGAGCAATTGGAAGATGAATCAATGGCCCAAATTGTCAAGAGATTGTCCCATGTCAGATTCAGGAGGAATCCCAAGCTTAAGTACAAGTCCAACTACAACAAATTCCAGAAAGGTGGATCTTCATCCTCTAACACCAGCAGTGGTGGATACCAAACAGGGATGGTTGATCGGAGCACCATTAGATGCTATAACTGCAATGAGTTGGGACACTTTGCCACAGAATGTAGGAAGCCAAAGCAAGTAAGAAAGAACTCTGAAAGGGCTTATCTGGCAAAGGGAAGAAGCTGGGATGATACTGACAGTGAAGATGAAGATGAAGGAAATCTTGCTCTTATGGCTATTGATGGAAAAGCTTCATCGTCAAGAATAGAGGTAAAACTTTCTGATGCTGAAATGGTTTATCATCTAAGAGGTAACTTAGATTGTGCACGTCGTGATAATGAACTGTTAAGTTTACAGATCACAGACCTTGAGAAAGAGGTCAATGAATTAAGACTTGTGCACATTAATCAAGACAGATTAAAAGAACAGGTATCTTTTCTAGAGAATAGAGTTGACTTTTATAGAAAACTCGAAACTATTCTCAAAGATAAGATCACCGGTCTTGAGACTAAGGTTAGAGCCTACTTCAATTCTTGTTCGAAGGCTAAAGAGTTCTACAGTAAGCAAGCTGTTAATCAAACATCTGGAATAGGTTATGATTACAATGCTGCTATTGGAGAATAAGGCATAAACTCCCCTCCTCATGTATGTGCTAAAGGGAGGGAAGTACCACATGTGCTTAAGGGTGTTGATGAACCCCTCTATAAAGCATCAATTGCTGAACCATTTGATGCGACCTCTTCTGTTATTCATGAAGAAATATGTGCTGAAGATCATGCTAATGAGAAGATTGTTTCCAAGTCAAGTGAGTCGAAAGTTCCAGTCAAAGTTGTGAAAGCAACTGAGACTAACTCAGACACACATGAGTTGGATAACAATAATTCCATGTCTACCATGCATAAATTGCCTGCTGTTAATCACTCTCATAAAGCATGTAGTGTTGCTAATTGTATGTCTTGTGCTTTTAATATGATGTATGCTTATTTTAATGGTAAGCATGTGTCTAATGATAAGAGTACTACTCGTCAGCATGTGAATAACAAGAAGCATGATAGGTCTAAGACTGCTAGTCCTTCTAAGGCTAGAAAGGAGACATTTGTGCCTAAGCTTAAACAGAAGTTTGTTAAGGCTGTTTACAAGGTCAAATGTTCAGTCATTGAGAAATTTGAGACAATTAAAATTAAAAATGTTGTTTTGCCTGACAAAGGACAGTTCTACAAGTATGCCGGGCCCAACCAAGTTTGGGTTCCGAAGAAGGTCTAATCCATTTGAAGTGCAGGGCAGTATACAGGTGTAACCGGTAGTGTGGATTCTTGACAAGTGGATCATCAAGACATATGACCGGAGATAGAGCCCTGCTATCAAATGTGGTTGAGAAAGCTGGCCCCCTGATTACCTTTGGAGATAACAACAAAGGTTTATCTGAGGGATATGGCTGTTTGCAAGCTGGGAATGTTATCATTGTAATTTTGTATATTGTGCTAGGTTATTATCAGGAAGCAATATCTAACATATAGCACCAGTGACGAGACTTGAGAATATTACGACATATCAGACACCTGCTGCACATTACACTTGGAATTGTACTCTAGTAAGATGTGTACAAGTGTACTCCTGGTTGGTGAGTTAAAAGAGGAAGTCAGTGCACCACAGTTCATGGACTTTGCAGCTGCAGATCTATTGGACTATGCAATCTCTTCTTCACAATCTCACTTTAGGTTGGTATGAACTAGTATACTGCTCAAGCAATCGTCAAGGACATGGTATGGCACTCTAACTGCAGTTACAATTTTATATGAATAAGTAGAGTCGTCATATTTATAACTCTCTTATCACTAAGCACAATCATATTGTTTTATATGTGCAGTGGTATATTGTTTATGCAACATAACAATTAGTATCTAAAGTACTTGACAAGTATCGGTCAATGATATCTTGTTAACATTATGTTGCAGATATTTCTAAGTTTTTGACATGAATGAGAATTACTTAGACTTTACCCTAAGTGATCAATGTTTTATCAAAAACTCATTCATATTGAAAAACAAAATCAAACTTCTTTCTACATTAGTGATTTCTTATGTCATGTAAAATCTTTTGAAATCACTGTTGTAAATCATTTTCTCTCTATTACCATATGTTCTGTGTTACAGGTTCAGTCTCCAATGACTTTCTTTCATTGATAGTCATGAGGTTGAAAACCCACAACGTCTATCCCAGACTGTAAAGACAAACACAAAAACAGAACCAACCAATACTCTCTTACCACTAAATGTAGTATGAATGAGCGTGAGGGAGATAGTGCCTAGTGCACCACATAAGGAAGGTTCTGTAGTCAACCCAGTAGCTCTGTCTCCTACATAGATGAGTAATATTTAAACCGAGACAACTGCTAGCCCCCATACATCTTCTCAAAAAGATGTAATGGCTGAAAAGGCACAAAAACAGTTACTAGATTCATTCTCTCAACAGGGTGAGTCTATTGAATTTTGCCTGTCGGCCAAGGTATCCGATGTAGTGTCACCACTTCAAACATAAACAATTCTTGATGCACAAGGAGAGGTTACACACACAAAGGATGAGTTGACGGAAACAAGAGTTTCGACCATTTTAAGGTCAGATTCGATTGTTCAAGGTTCGTTAGTGGACCAATTGCCTTTACAGGTGTTAGGAGAGGATACTGATCCAAAAGCCATATGTCAGTGGTCAGTGTCTACCTCCCCAGGCTTAAATCCCCTGGATGCATCTGCGGATAGTGGATCTGACATAGGTGCAGATCGGCAACTTGTTGACAATGATTCAGATATTACCTGATAAGTCACAAGGAAATGTCTTCACAGACATTAGAAGGGAACCTTGATCTTTATGCTAAATTCTTTGGATCATTGTTTACCTTCCCAGAATTCAAATCTGGAACCCTGAAAGGGAAACTAGCAACTTGTAGATTATGACTCAGATTTATCTGACGAGTTTAACAAGGATGGGGATTTGTGAACTCCCATTGCACCACCTGTGACCTCCTTAAGGATGGCTAAGGTGATTTTCCTTGCAGGTACAGCTGGATTATGGAGCTATGAGAGAAGAGTGATACACTTGTGAGAATGAGTGTAAACACGAGTGGAGAGAAGAGTGAAACACATGTGAGGTACACTAAACAGAATCACACACTCACAGTGAGGTAGAAAGAGAAACTACTTGTTATTTCTTTTCCAACCAAGTGAAATATGAGAACTCCTTCAGACGACGGCATACATTCCTTCTTTAAGGGGGAGATAAAAGCTTAAGAAATAGTTTGGAGGATTCCTCAACTAAGGGGGAGAAATAGCAAGGAGGAAGAAAAAGATCCTAAAAATGTACACTATACCACACCATTGTTGTTTGTAACTACGGATCCTATTGTACGGGAGAGGTGGTAAACACAAGGTGATTTCCTAGTAAGGGAAGAAGTAGTTAGGGGAGTACCATTGGTTTTTATCTGCGGATCCTATTGTACGGGAGAGGTGGTAAAACAAAGGTGATCTTCTTTAATCAGTTGATTCTCATAGGGGGAGAAGCAAGAGATATGGGCTTCTCAACAGGAAATGTGGTTGTACAAATGAAGATGGAACTACTAGAAGATATGTTCAGTCTAGAGGAACATCTACTTGGAATCTGGAAAATGTTAAATCTCATCCAGAACTTTTCTGCTATTTACTTTGCATGTATGTTTATATCTTTTTCTTATTTGTTAGTTGAGTTATCCTCTAGGTATTTGTGTGTTATTGTCTAACAAACAAATAGGGGGAGATTGTAAGTCATATGTCATAGCCTATTTGTATATTCGAGGATTCAACTCAACTCAAATAAGAATGTAATAAGTAAATAGTGGAACTACCATCAGAGAGATCTCGCAAAGTAATATCTGTCAAAGGATTCAGAGACAAGGTTCATCTACAGACTTGAGGAGTTAATTCACTGGAAGAAGTTCAAGAAGTTGATCATGCCTCAGTGATATAAATCAAGATCGTGGATTTAATCAAGTGACAGAGATCTCGTCAGAGTATCATTTATTACAAGGATTTAATCTGAAGAAAATCAAAGTGTCAAAGTCAAGACATGAAGAAACGTCACGGAAGTTAGTCACTCATGAACCAGACAGTACATCGAGTGTCAGCGTTGAAGTGGTGGAATTGATTCATAATTTTCAGTGATTTTCAGAAGATTTGTAGAAGAATGGTTGCTGCTCAAGACTAGAATTAATTCTCTATTAATTAATTAAGTCATCTAATTTAATTAAGAAAATAAATTATATCTGCGAAGAATAATTTATTTATTAATTGAATTAATTGATTAATTAATTCTGAATTAATTCTAGGAATTTTAGGAATTTTCAGAAGTTTAATTGGATTAAATTCAAGCATTAAATCAGCAAGACAATTGAAAATGAACTAGCATGACAATCAGGATTGTCATACCGATTGTCATGCTAGGCCATTTTCCATTGTCATACCAAAAGTTACTCTAGGAGGATAATTGTCTTGCTAGTTCATTCTGATTGTCATGCTAGTTCATTCAGATTGTCTTGCTAGTTCATTCAATTGTCTCACCGAAAGTCTTGCCAGCTATAGGATTGTCATGCCAAGTCAATTCTATTCGTTTGCTGATTTAAAAAGAAGCAGAGAAGCAGCAACTCATAATAAATCCATTATCAAGACAAGAACAAAAGAAAGCAGCCGCCTCTGAAAAATATCATCCTTCATCTGCTTAATTCAAGATCAATTTCTAGTTTGTTAATGTTAAATCCAAACCACTAGAAATCTTTATCTTGCTCTTGTGTATCAATCTAGCGGATCAAAATCCCTAGAACTTAATCTCAAATCGCGTTTAGCATTTGATTCTAATTATTGCAAAAATAGAAAAAGTTCATGTCGAATTTATTCTAGATTTGTGATAATTGATTTGAGATTAATACCTTGTAATCGATACAGTTGTTGTAACACCTTTCAAGTTTAATAATATTTTTATTTAACTTGAATTTTGTTTCACATTTTTTATTCCGCATTTTATTCGATTATTTGGTAACGTTTGTATTCAACCCCCCCTTCTACAAACACATTGGGACCCAACATTAGGTTAGGAAGGAGTTTTCAGAAGAGTTTCGGGTTGTAAAAACGCAAAAACAGTTGAAGTTGGATGATTCCCAGCTTTATAAAAATAGTTTTATAATTACTCAAAAAATAATT
Source organism: Apium graveolens (assembly GCF_009905375.1). NCBI lineage: Eukaryota > Viridiplantae > Streptophyta > Magnoliopsida > Apiales > Apiaceae > Apium > Apium graveolens. The sequence goes on from NC_133655.1 coordinate 57,403,479, forward strand.
AATAAATCCCTAAATTATTATAAAATCATTTAACAACCCAAAAATTACCAGAAAATATCACAATTATCTATATTTTACTCTGCACATATAAAATTTAGAATACTCAAAGAATATCATATATACACATCCAAAGCATCAACTCCAATTACCAGATAATTCACTAAAATTCACATAAAGATCACATAAACAACTTCAAATAATAATAATAATAACATCTGCAATATGGGATATTACAATCTACCCCCCTTATAAGGATTTCGTCCTCGGAATCAGCAGAAGAGAGCACTAGGGATCTTCTAGGCAACTTTCCATTCCCAAATAACCTCAATTTCCCATAATCTCAAGTAAATCTTGTATTCCTTGTATAATAAAACCTTTATAGGAGCTTCACTGTGCACCACTGTTCCATCCACATCCTTTGACCAATTCCTCAATAGAATTACTTTTACTGATTGCGAGAGAGAAGAATAGAGAGAAAGATAGAGAGAAAGAAAAAGAAAGAGAGATAGAAAGATAAAGAGAGAAGTAAAGAAACAGATTGACTTCGGTATATGCCACTGATATTATAACCGCATCGCGGTCCATTATTGCTCTCGGTAATCACATCACATAACCCTACTTTGACTTGACCAGGAAAACTCGGCTTAACTTAATTGGCATACCTTCTAATATTTCAGATAATAAAATCATGGAATTTTAAACAGAAAAGAATTTCATATCATAATAGGATCAAAATCTGAATTTGTGAAAAAGTCTTGTTGAAATAAAATAATTACTGAGAGATCAATATGATCAAATGAACTTGGTATTGCGTGTTCAAATCAAGATACTACTAAATGTTGTTAACCTTCTTGTAGTCACAACACACACAAGTGATGGCGTCCCATCCAACTCCTATCACACAAACAGGTATACCTTGTGTCCCCTATAGTTAGGTTTGTTCATCTCAGTGAGAATAAAAGAATATCACAGGAATTTAAAATCAAATGAATAAAACTGAAAAGATTTCAAAGCTGATATTTCTGAAGAAAATGAAATCCAAAGAACAAAATTCTGACACCAAATGAGCAGATGGGGTCAAATTGCCAATAATTATCCACCATATAAGTAAACTGAAAGTCCAATATCACAACTTGACAGAGCTATCAAAACCTAAAAAAATAGGCTTCATGACAGTTTCTGGCACATTTAAAACAAATATATGATTGAAAATGAGTGTTAGGGAATATAGAACCTAACAACTACTTCTTTTTGAGAGATGTCAAAAGGAGTTATAGAAAGAGAAGGTATTGCCAAGGTCTTAATATTTATCTTCTTTTTAAACTCTTCTGTTGACTCGTCATCCGATCTTAGATACTTCTTCACGTTCCAAAGATATCGATAATCTCCATCGTCGTCGAATCGTAGTCTCAGAATATTCCACAATAGAAGTTTGCAGCTTCCCGGAGTTCCATCCAGCTGAACACGACCATCTCGAACGAATGCGCCTATCTTAACTTACTCGTTGGTACTATACAAAATAGTCCAACATGAACTCGATATGAGCTAAAACGTCCTCACATAGCTATACACACTCTCGTTTCTAGTTTACTATAACATCAGCTCTGATACCAACCTGTAACGCCCCCAAATCCGGGGTCAAGGGATTTGGTCGTCACTATGAAACCTCAATCCAAATCAACCTGTTTAATCAAAAAATAAATGCCAGCGGAAGATAATTATCATCTATGACCCAAAACTGATCCAAGATCTTTTCAGGTTACAGTTCTAGAAACAAGAGATCCAAATTCCATAAATAAATTTTTCACTTTCTTTTAAAACCCTTTTCAATAATTCTCAATCTCAAAACTTAACCCGCTAGTGTAACTTCGAAAAGAAGTATACTAGGCCCAACTATAAAATACACAACTATAATATAATAGAATATAAACAACTTTACACAATAAAACTTACACTAGTTCGCAAACCCTGGACCAACCACCTTCCAAAAGCTTCTTCTTTGCTTCCTTGAATTACGCGGCTAAACAACGCAAGCTAATCCTCACTGGAGGTTAAATTTAAAAACAGGAAAGTATGAGCATAAGAAATGCTCAGCAATATCATTATAGTAAATATCGTGTCGTTTTGATATAAAACCGACATCTGTAATAGCACAAAACATTTTAAAATCATAATTGCTGAAACAAAAAAATTTAGTTAAGGAACCCCAGAATTGATTCCTTAATTTTATTAAAAACCCTTTTTATATTTTCAAATGAAATGCTTCAACAATACTTTGAATCTTGATGAGAACAAAGCTTGTAAAATCGTGTTTACGGAAATATCATAAACAACAATAACATGAAACAATGATTACAGAGTGGATCACAAACTCATTCAAAACTGAATTCCTGATAATAATACTTATTTTGTTGTCATATCAAATTAGATATCAATACGAACTTTGATGCTCACAACCTACCCGCGCTAAAATAGGAAAGTCAACATCAGTCATCTGCATTAATACCACCTAAACAATAAGTGATGATAGGGATACTTGCCTTTGGGATTTAGTAGTTAGTCACACTCGCAAAGACGAATCTATTCTGACATTCTGTCTCAAAATATCACCGTCTTTCTTTTTAACACTTCACCAATATACTGCTCCTGCGATTGGTAGAAGCCAGATATCCAATACCATACCATCTCATTCTTTATCCAACACCTTGTACTGGTCACTCGAACGATCCGCATCTATAATTAAAAGATATAGCTTTAATCATCTAAACGATAATAACTCGACGAACTGCGCGTCAAAACCCTAATGTCTACCCATACAATAGCCCACACATAAAGGAAACAGTCAAACACAAGACTCTTGACCCACGTACGGACATAATTCACATAGAACATAAGCACATAACTCATGTATCACATAATTCATATCACACACGCCTCAGTTCGTCAAAATGTTCGACTCGATACATTTAAAACTGAAATCGGGTCAATATCAGTATTTATCGATCAGATACCGACTCTGAAGGACTTGTAAATCAAATGACCTTGCTATACAAAAGAAATTAGGTCTCAAAAGTATTTTTATTGAAATCGTATTGTGTTTCTGAGTCTATACGCATTCGTTTTGTATTAAACGGACGAACGGCTTATTTTCTAAGAATAAAATAAGAATAATTAGGAATAAATCAATTAATATTAATTAATTTTTAAATACAAAAATATAACTTTTAAAAGCTTAAAAATAATTTTTAGGAATTATTTGAATTAATTATAAATAATTGTATTTTATTTAACTATTTATAAATAAAATTAATTGATTAAATGAATTAACCAATTAATTAAATCTATAAATAATCAATTAAAACAAATTATAAATAATTAAAAAAAATATGGATTTTTGAAAACAATAAATGAAATAATTTTGGAATTTAAAATAATTAAGTAAATAATTTTTAGGATTTATAAATATTAACTAAATGATTTTTAAAATCTAAAAGAAATGATTTTTGAAAATGAAAATGAATTTGGAAATAAGTTTTAAAAACAAAATAGTAGAAACAGGTTTCTGTGTTTCAGCTAGCCAGAAATGAGATCAAACAGTGGCTAGAAAAAAGGGAAGACGTCCAGAATCTTCAAGAACACGCCGAGATTCTGCAGAATCCGGCAGCCTTTTGCAAATTCAGTAGGCCCCGAGTAGCCTCAATGGGGACCCAAAACACTCCTTTTGACCAGGTTTTCGCACCAGATCGATTATAAATCAACCCCTTAACATACCAGAGACAACATCATCCACAAACAAAGATCGAATATTCAACTTCAGCTCAAAACCGAAACAAATCCGTCCACCTATCGGCGGTTTTCCGGCGAAACGACGAATTCGTTCGTTTCTTTACCAAATCAAGCGCTTTATGTCTCAAATTAAAGCTCTAGAATCACACGAACGAACCTAGTTATCTTGATTAACGATCAACCCGCAAATAATCATAACAATCAAAACATAAAATGAAAAAACAGAAAATAAAATAAACTCGATTTACGTGATTCCGAAATCAAACAATTAACTTTTATACATAAATCGACTCTAAGAAACCTACTGAAGCTATTGATACCATCAAAACTATCCAACAATCAGTATAAAAGAAATTCCCAAATTTTGATCAAGAACCCTAATTATCGAATTGAAAAATTACCAATTGTTGAAACGATTTGATGACAGATATAGATAGAGGAGATTGAGGGCTTTAAAATGGCTACTTGAACATTGAAATTGGAGTTCTGCATCACCCTCAAATTTAATTTTGATTTTCGGAACTCTTCAAGGACACGAAGAACAACTTTTTAAAGCATTTTCAGAAAATCAAACTTCAATTACTCTGTGTTATTGAACTCTGTTTTTGAAGTATAATATATGAAATTGACCAAAAAAACATGCTCTACAACATGGAATCATCAAAACAATCAGATAATCAAGTTTACAAAAAATCATGCTTTAATCATATAATTTCGAATTTAAAAAAATAAATAAGAAAATTACCTTAATTTCTGCACTAAAATGGTTGATTAAATCAGAAAGAACTTTTCGAGAGCTCCGATTTGACATAATGCACGCCCGAATCGAAGTTCGATAACGCCTTCGTTCGTGCATTTGATTTTCAAGAACGCAGTGTTTTTAGGGTTTTCTCGGTATTTTTATCGGTTTTTAACTGACTGATTATGATTAAACGAATAAAATGAAATAAGAAAAGGGCTATATATATTTATGGAATATTGGATCGTGTTGGATCGATAAATTAGTTGCTTAGCCGCTAAGTAAATGTAAAACGATCCGAGAATAGATTACTTAGCCGCTAAGTAACTATATAAACGATACAATTTAATATCCAATGTGGATAATTATCAAATCCTAGCTTCTTATAAAATACCTTATGAGAGAATAATATAAAAATATCCCTTCTCTCGAGAATACGGGTTTTGTTGACTTATCAAAATGATTATCGTATCGAAAATTTTACGCCGGGACGCGTACGGTAAAACCGTAATCCAGATTGAAAAAGTTAAAACATGAAAAATGTCTGAAATTACAAGATTTGGTTAGGAAGGAGTTTCCAGAAGAGTTTCGGTTTGTAAAAATAGTTTTATAATTACTCAGAAAATAATTAATAAATTCATAAATTATTATAAAGTCATTTAACAACCCAAAAATTGAAGGAATTTACGGATGAGCGGAAGCGTGAAATAACATTTATTCCATAAAAACCATATACCGCACATATAGAAAAACGTATAAAAGGGAAAAACTGAGGAATCGAAATCATACCTCGTGAATCGAAGCTTTATAAAATTGGAGTGCTAGCAGTTGCTCCTCAGTGTGTGAAGCACTCTACCGGTATCTACCAAGAACGATCCTCTTCAATGAACCTTTTATAAAACCGAGCTTTTATAAAATGGAGTTTTGGGAGAGAGAGAGAGGAAGAAGATGGAGGCTAGGGTTTTCACAAAACCAAAATTATATTAATAGAATGAGCCATCTCATTCTATTTATAGGGCTCTCCTAGGGTTTTATAATATATATTTATATATATTAACCCCCACATTTTATCTTCATAAAATGCTTTAATAATAATTAAAACTATTTTAATCATTATTTCTTTTTCTTAACTATTTAGAAAATAATTCTCTCTCTCATTATTTCAGCAAAGAAAATATTCTTTTATGGTGTGACCCTGTAGGTTCAATATTATGCCGGTAGTAGAAATAAATAATAATAAACTTTTATTAATTATTTACATGAATACTAAAATTCACTAAATATAATTAACTGATTAATTATATTTATTCTACATCGTGAGTGATGCTTCTCAACATATCGCGACTATCCGGATAATATGAATTCACTGCTTAGAATATCAAGAACCTGTCAGTGACTAGTTACCGTAAAATGAATTCCTTCTACCCTTATAATATCCCTAATAAATATAAGGCATGGATCTCGTGTCAGGCCTATCAAATTTAGTCATATGATTTCTTATTCATAATGCAAAGTTCATATTAATGCAAATTAGAAACTCCTTTCTAATTTCATACACTCTGGCCAGAGATTCCAGAACTCGCATACTAAGAATAACATAGGATATTCTCTTCCTATACTGGAAGGGGTAGATCCTCTATTGACGTTAACTATCTCTATACACAAATCCATATGCCTAGAATAGACCTAATGGATGTCCTTGAGACTAAGGACTAAACCAAAGCACAGTTCATTATATATAAGATACCTTTAACGATCTCAAGTCTAAGGACACTTGTACAACTATCACTCAGTGAATAACTATTGACACGTGAGTAATCTCCATTAGTTGTTCAACTTATCGAGTCATGTTCAGTGAACTTATTCCCTAATAAGCACCTATATACCAGCTATAGTGTCACCACACAAATGCCTATGAGAACAGACATCCTCCTGAAGGGAGCAAGCATAGTATGTACCAATCTTTGCGGATCCACTAACATCCGATTAGTTATCCTATGATCAGGAACTGTTTTAAGTCCAGAGTTGTCGTCTTCTAGATCTCACTATTATAATCTCATTATAATTCTAGAAGCTTTACTCTAAACTATGGAAAATCTTATTTAATACACTTTAAATAGATAAAGCCCATAAAAATATAACAGGTCTTTTATTAATTCAAATGAAATCAAATAGGAATACAAGAAAGTTCTTCCTAACTGATCATACATGATTGGATTTAGGACAAACACTTTCAAAAATTACCAGAAAATATCACAATTATCTATATTTTATTCTGCACATATAAAAATTAGAATACTCAAAGAATATCATATATATACATCCAAAGCATCAACTCCAATTACCAGATAATTCACTAAAATTCACATAAAGATCATATAAACAACTTCAAATAATAATAATAATAATAACATCTGTAATATGGGATATTACATGGATTATGTGATGCCTGCCAAAAAGGAAAGCAGATCAAAGCATCTTCTAGAGTTCATCATTGGTGATGCATCTTCTAGAGTTCAAACGAGGAGAGCAACTCAAGAAGAATGTCTAAATAGCAGCTTTCTATCTAAGGAGGAACCAAAGAAGGTAGAATAAGCTTTGTTAAATCCTGATTGGATATTAGCTATGCAGGAGGAGCTAAACCAATTTGAAAGGAACAAGGTATGGAAGCTACTACCCAAACCTAAAGGAAAGAATCCAATTGACACCAAGTGGGTATTCAAAAACAAGATGGATGAAAATGGCATAGTGGTAAGGAACAAAGCTAGATTGGTTGCTAAGGGCTACTGTCAACAAGAAGGAATAGATTTTGATGAAACCTTTGCTCCTGTTACAAGACTTGAAGCCATCCGAATTTTCTTAGCCTATGCAGCCCATGCCAATTTCAAGGTCTATCAAATGGATGTCAAAAGTGCTTTTCTGAATGGAGATTTGGAGGAGGAAGTCTATGTTAGTCATCTTTCTGGTTTTGAAGACCCAAATTTTCCAGAATATTTTTACTATCGTTTGAAAGCACTTTATGGACTGAAGCAAGCACGTAGAGCCTGGTATGACACTTTATCAAAGTTCCTTTTCGAAAATCACTTCACAAGAGGTACTGTTGATAAAAGTTTATTCTTTAGAAATGTTAATGGCTCTAGTATACTTGTTCAAAACTATGTAGATGATATTATATTTGGTTCTACATATATAAAACTTTGTAAAAAGTTTGCCAAATTGATGCAAAGTAAGTATGAAATGAGCATGATGGGAGAACTAACTTACTTTCTTGGTTTACAAGTTAAGAAAGTTAGTGATGGAATATTCATTAGTCAAACTATATATATTCATGATCTTTTAAAGAAGTTTGATATAATGGATTGCACATCTGCAAAAACTCCCATGGCAACTACAACTAAGCTTGAATTAAATACTATTGAAAAGTCTGTGGATATTTCAAGCTACAGGGGCATGGTTGGCTCACTTCTGTACTTGACAGCTAGTAGGCCAGATATAATGTTTGCTACTTGTCTTTGTGCTAGATTTCAGGCTGATCCTAGAGAATCTCACTTAGTAGCTATTAAGAGAATTTTCAGATATCTCAAGGGAACACCAAAACTTGGCATTTGGTACCCTAGAGATTCTGTTTTTCATCTAACTGGTTATTTAGATGCAGATTATGCCGGTTATAAAATAGACAGAAAAAGTACAACATTAACCTGTCAATTTCTAGGAAACAAGCTTGTGTCCTGGTTCAGTAAAAAGCAAAATTCAGTTTCTACTTCTACAGCTGAAGCTGAATATATTGCTGCTGGTAGTTGTTGTGCACAGATTTTGTGGATGAAAAACCAATTGTTGGACTATGATCTACAAGTTGATAGAATTCCCATTTTTTGTGATAACACAAGTGCGATTGCTATTACTGAAAATTCAATGCAGCATTCAAGAAAAAAAACATAGACATCAAGTACCACTTCATAAGGGAACATGTGATAAATGGTACTGTGGAACTTCATTTTGTTCCAAGTGAAAAGCAGCTTGTAGATATCTTTACCAAGCCACTTAATGAATCCACCTTTTCAAGGCTGGTAAGTGAGTTAGGTATGCTCTATTATTCTTGAATCATTTCAAATATTTTTGCAAGTTTTGGTGCAGCCAAAAACTTAATTGATTTCTCTGTTTTGGATGAAATTTTGGCTAAGTCAAAATTTACATCCCGGCGGATGCTCATTATCCATCGGGTTTGGTCATCCGTCGGAATGTTACTTGTTAACAAAAATCAATTAGTTTTCTGGATTATTTCATAACTCGACCGATAATTGATTTATCCTCATCCGTGAAATTGTCCCAATCTTAGCCATTAAAACTCTGAACATCATCCATCGAGTATACTTACAGTTTGTAAGCATGACATGATGGATAAGTGACAGAATTTTTACAGTTTATTTATTTTTAAACGGCTATTTTGGGCTATTTTGATTGGTCACTTTATTTCATTTTATTTTGTTTGACATTTTATTTCTGAGATAGTATAAAAGAAGAATTCATTTTTATCCTACTCTTTTATCATTCTCAATTCAATTGCTTTAACTTCCTTTCTTCTCCAAAGCAAATATTTTCTCTGCAAATTACTCAGTCTCTAACAATGGCACCATTCGTCAAAATCATGTCTCAAACTGGATATATCTACGAAAAGAACAACTTCACAGCTCTTGTAAACAAGGAGATTCAACAGTCTGGAGAGTTTCACAAAATGATGGATTTTGTGAAAAGCTGTAAACTCAACTATGCGATGCTGGAATCTCCCACAATCTACTGTGAGGTTGTAGAGGAGATATGGACAACTGCAGTGTACAACTCTACAGACAAGACCATCACTTTCACTCTCAAAGGTAAACAGTTTTGCATTAATAGTGACATTGTCAAAGCATGCTTTAGAATTCCTGATAATACTGCTATTGTTCCACACACAGATAGAGATATAGTTAACATGCTAAATTCCATGGGCTATGCATTTTCCACTTCTAAGTTAAGTGAAATTAGGAGGTTAGGTCTTAGAAAGGAATGGAGGTTTTTGTGTGATGTGGTAATTAAGGTATTTTCTTGTAAGATTAGTAACTTTGATTCTGTTAACATTTCCATGCTTAACATGCTTTACATGCTAGTTACTGATAAATACTTTAATTTCAGTGACTTGGTCTTGTTTGAGTTAGGTTATAAGTTAGGAGAACTGAATAAGAGAGATAAAAGTGTCTACTATGCTAGATTCTTTATGATGCTTGCTAACCATCTCATTGAGAACATTGAAATAGAGAACTCAACCAATAAGTTGAATTGTTGGGTTCAAGAAAGGAGGATTATTGCAGATCTCAACAGGATAAATCACCACAAAGAGGTGCCTCTCCTTTATTTTCCAATCATGGAGGGACCTCAGGTAAGTGAGGTAAGCACCACTATCTCCACTCTTCCAACCTCACACATTTATTTGCCTTCAAGTGTAGCAATGGCATCTGTATCAATGACCCAACAGATGCCTACCCAAGCTACCAAAACAACAACTTTTAAACCCCAAACTAAGAAAGACCCATCTCGGTTCTTTTAAAAGAAATGAGTTACAAAATCCACTAAACACGAAGAGGGGAGTGTGAAGGTGAGCGAGCAAGGTGAGGGATAGGGTGAAAATAAAAGAAACCCTAAGGATAAGGCTGGTGAGATGAGTGTACCCAAGCCTAGCCACACCACAGTTTCCCAATAAACTGTGGTTGTTAATAACAAAATTAGCTAAATTCTAGTTTCATCCTCCCAAAAGGATGTTACTATTGAAACAAGCTCCCAACCAGGAGCACATGCCAAGATGGGTAGGGACACTAGTTCACCACAAACTTATTCTAGAAAGAAAAGATCAAAAACCCTTGGGGATGCACAGGGAACACACACAGTGCAAAGTGGTGCTAAAGACCAAGTCACTGCACCTTCTCAAAGTCAGATTGATGTGACTCCAATAAATGTGGAGTCACAGCCAAAATCTTTAACAATTGAAGCACCTGAAACACCAAATTCACCCACACACTCACTGGATGTTGACATGATCAATACATCACTTCCAAATTCTCCATCTTTAACTCTTGTGGAGAAGCCAAAAATCTAAGCAAGTGAGCATCATCTTTTAGATGATTTGTTGGCTCACTTGCCATTTCTTTCTGAGTCTGTTGAGACATATGTGCCTAAATTTTCATCAATCTGCACAGAGTCTATAATAGTCTCCACTCCAAACTCATTCATTTCTTCTGTCCCGATGGATATTCATCATCCGTCGGGTAGTGATTGTATCCCGACGAATAAGCCTAACAGCAGTCATCCGTCGGATAGCCATACTACTGTCCCGATGAATATTCATCATCCATCAGGTGTCTCTGCACAACTTCAAATTTCTTCAATTCTTACAAGTGCAGAAGACTTAGTGGTAGTGCAATCACTCTTAGGACTGAGGGAAGGGAGTTAATTGAGTGAGAGTCTGGGTTGCTCTCAGGAAAAAGGAGAGAAAATGAGTGATCAAATACAGACCATTTCTTCAGGTATGGCAAAAGTGAGTGAGAGGAGTCTCACCTTAGATGGTGAAGGTGAGGGTGTGAGGGTGGGAAGTCAAGGGGAGCCCTTGATGCAAGAACAGAGAGATGATGAGAGAAATGCAGTTATAGGAGAAATAAGGGTGGAAATCATTGTTAGTGAGTCAATGAATGTCAATAAAGCAGACAGGGAGGAACTATCTAAGCATAGTCAAGCTATTATAGATTTCACCTCTTTGGATGCTGAGACATTTACTCATCCTGTTCCAGCATATCAACTTTTGGCTGGACATGGCAATGAAAATATAGAAAGGATGCTAAATTTGGTGCCCACCACTCAATCCATGCAAAGAGCAAAAGATGCCATCACAGCTATGCCATCTATAGCTGGTGATGACATAGATTATGAGGCCGGTGGGTCAGAAGAATTCTTTGGTAATGAGGATGATGATAGTGAAGAGGAGTTACTGGATATAGGGGGAGAAGTAGGCCCTAGTTCCAGACCTGGTATACCAACTTGGGCATTTTCAAAGAAATGTGATGAACATTATTTCGAGACCACCTTCATTCAACTCATTAGTCAGACACAATCTGCTCTTCAATCAACAACAAATGCCAGCACTAAGAAGCTCCTACAAGCACACCTTGCTTCTCTACAGTTACAATAAATCCAAGGCTTTCAACATAGTAAGAATGTCACTTCTATCAAAAATGAGGTTGATCAAATGAAGAAGGACATTTCTGAAAGATTGGATGCTAAACTTCCAGAAGTAACAATGATTGATATTAAGAGACAACTAAGGAAGAACTCTGATCTTGCCATAAAGGTGGAGTCCTTGGACAAAAGGATGACTGCTATGGAAGCTTCTCTCACAGCTATACATCTACATCAAGCACAGCAAACTCAACTACTGCAACAACTAGTGGCTGCATAATCTTCTTCCTCCACTCTACTTGATGATAACAAAAAGGGGGAGAAATCATTATCTCTAGTCAGTCAACCAGAGCCATCTAGTGAGGGGGAGAAAGTTTTAAATGTACAAATCAGCCAAGTAATTGCTCCAAAAATTACTCTGCCAAAGCCACCAGTATTTGACAGCATTGATCTGATCCACATAACATCTGTTAAGCTTGAGTCAAAGTCAATTCCTAAGATGCTTGATGTTGCAGCTATGGAGAATGAACTAGATGATAAATGGAGAAAGATAGATGCAGAAATTCAACAAAAGTTTGGGCCAATTCAGAATCCAGACAAAACATTCATTCATCACTCTCAAGTCAAGAATATTTCTGTGAATGAAATGAGTATGAATTATCTGGAAAAAGACCAAACATCTTACATCAAATCTCCAAAGGCAAATCTGATCATGAAGCCTAAAAGAAACTACTCAAAGTTCTCAGACAAAAATCCTATGGATATTGAGTATGAGACACCTAGGCCAGATGAGAAGAAGCTGTTGGATAGGTAAATTGCATTTTATAAAGATCCAACAGATTCAACACTCAAAAGAAGATTAGCCAAGATTTACATAAATGGTAAGGAAATTTGTGAGGTGGTTGGACGCCCTATGTTTGTGGAAGCTAAAAAGGAAGAGAAGGAAAAAATTAGGCAAGAAAAGAAGCAAGCTGCTCTGGATGCTAAGAAACTCAAACAAAAGAAGAAGCAAACTGCTATCTTCGCCAAACTTCAAGCTGTAAAAACCACAACTGAGATTTCTGCACAACCATCTGTAATTGCTGAACCTCAAGATCAAAAAGTGCAAGATGAACCACAACAGAACAGAAGATTCAGATACAAGCTCCACTCTAAAAGGAAATTGGACTTCAGTGATGAGGAAATGGAAGACTATATTCCCAAAAAGCCTACAACTTCAACTCAGACATCAAAACCCTCAGTGGTATTTGAAGAATTCAAGGTGGTGGATCCAACTAGGAACATTCATGGTGAGCCCATTATTTCTAAGAATGAGCCAGTAGACTGGGATAGTTTGCCAATTCCTGAGCTAAATTTTCCTATCTTCAACAAGCCAAAGAAGACAAAGACTAGAGCAAGCAAGAAATTGAAGCCTGTGACTTTCAGATCCAAGATCCTAACCAAAACTCAATCTATAGTCAACAAGGGAGATTTTTTATACATCTGTGACATCAAGGAGTTCTCTGACATAAACCTCTACTTAAATGAATCGGAAGAAGTAAGAGGAATTGATGTTCACAAACATCTTCGTGAAAGGCCGGTGTTTAAATATAAGGGAGGAAAAGAGATAATATGGCCACTTCACAGGATTCTTCTAGAAAGCCAATCAGTTCTAATAAAGATCTACTCATCTTTCAAAAAGAACTTTGGATATAATTTGACTGCAAGGAGATTAGTTCTAAAGAAGATTGAGGAGCTGAGGAGTAATAGAGCCAAAGATGCACTACCAAAAACTCTGACAATTCCCTTCACAGGAAAGAGAGTACATTTGAGGCCCTATTGGCTGATGGAATTTAGGGATGAAAAGGGAGTAAGAAGATTCTACAGATTGGAGGACCAGTTGAGTATCTCTAGCAATGAGACTCTATTAGAAATGCAAGAAATGTTAGATCTCTCAGAAGCTGATGAACTTGAGTTCCACAGACAACTCCAAAATCAGAGAGAAGAGAACAATAGGAGGCTTGGGAAGAAATCTAGACAATCAAGGAAATAGACTTATCTGCTCAGACTAGAGGAGCACCTTGATAATGATTGTGAGAAACTTCATTGTATACTTTGCTTTGTTCAATTTTCAATAAGATTTTTAGCACTTATCAGTTTTATCTACTATTTTTATTATGTATCTTTTGGATGTTTTGATATCATCAAGTTTCTCTTAATTTATGCCTACAATTCCAGTAGACATAAATTGGGGGAGATTTTTAGAAATATGTTGTGAACTTGATGATAAATTAAACAAAACACCTTAGTAGATTTACCTTAGTGAATATTGTAGCACTCGACGGATGATCAAATATATTCCCGACGGATGATTCAATATAGTCCCGACGGATGATGATTTGACATCCACCTGATGAGTAGCTTATGTAACAAATAAGTATTGTAGCACATTTCTGCAAATAACTTTGTGTAGAATCTGTAGGAGCATATGAATCATGTTGACTACTAGTGGATATGCAGAATAGGTTGATTAATTGTAAATATAAGATGTCTTGTAATTCTGTATAAATGAAATGGAGTCAAGTGACAAATAGCTACCCGACGGATGATCAACAAAGCTACCCGAAGGATGACAAGCACGTACCCGACGAATGATTAAATTCAAATATCTGTTGACAGTGACAACACAGTCACATGCATTGGGTGTTTGCAAAAGGAATGTGGCAGCCTGTTAAGCAGGAATTTGAGAACAAAGAAGCATTACCATTTCCATGTTATTATGAAGATATTCAAAGATGCTGGAATAGAGTAGTGAAGTAGCATGGAGTTAGACTAGATATGTTTTGTTTTATTATCTTGTCTTATTGTCATGTAAACTTGGTGATATATAAACCAAGTGTAGCTAGTAGAACAATTAACTGACCACACACATATTCAGAGAAACATTTTCAAGCTGTATTATGTAGCATTTTTCTGTAAGTTTAATTGTTCTACTTGTAAGCAGTTGTGAGCTATTCAAGCTTCACAGGGTTCTCATTCGATATATATATATATATATATATATATATATATATATATATAGTGGATACTTTCAAATCCACCAGAAAGTTTTAAAAGCTTGTATTTTTATTACTTTGTGTTTTGATTCATATAAATCATTCATTCCGCACTCTGCAAATCAAACACTGCTATATGTATTAAGTAAGAATTGTTTTAAAATCTGAAAAAGAAGCCAGAATTACATTCAACCCCCTTCTGTAATTCTTGTTGTATTGTTAGGGAATAACAACACCCCCAAACTTGTTCTTGGGTAATTCTATTTTTCTGAATTTTTGCTAAAAATGAATAAAAATATAAATCCGGGCAACTATTTAAATTTTTATAGAAAACAATATCCTAAAAATCAATTTAGGGTGTTTTTATCTTCTAATTATAATAATTAGACCCAAAAATAAAAATTGCGGGGAATAATTTTAAAAATGATAAAATACAAAATTTATATCAATATTTCCCAAAAATTGCGAATAATTAAAAAATGCAGAAATACTGGGTATTTGAAATACGAATAATTTTATAAAAATAAAGACAACAATTTTGTGGGGTTTGACGTCCTGGTGGGGTCCCGGTCCTTTGATTTTTGAAACACAGAAATGATCCCTAAATTACCAAAAAATCCCGAAAACACCTAAAATACATTCAAACGCGCATAAAATGAAATAAAACGAGTACCTTGATAAAGACGCTAATAAACACGCGTCCCGATTGCAGATCGGTTCATATAATTGTAGTTTAAACACATAACAATTACTCGAAAAAATTTCTGGCCCGCACGGGAACACAAATAACAGACCTAACATTTAATAGCATGGTAATAATCACTTTGAACCCATAAAACATATAACATTTATTTATTAACATAAATTATTCATATAATTTTCCTGGATATTACAGTTAATTTGCAAAAGAGAGGAAAGAACGATGGCTAAACTGTAATTTGCCATCGTCTTCCTCCTCTCGCCGTCTCCGGTGGACGGCCGCCATTAACGGCGCCCACCAAGCTTTTCCGGTGACAAAATCAACAAAGAACACGATGTTTGGCCGAAAAATCCCGTCGAATTTTCCTACGCCGCCACGCCTGCTTTTCCGATCATCCCCTTCCCGTTATCGTTTGTTCACTACATATATACCAATGGACTCTTTTTGGATGATCTATTCATTGATAACATTAATTTTAACTAATAACGTCTAACAACGAAATGGCTAAATTTCAATTGACAATATTCAAAGCTATAAACCCTAATTTTATTAACTCGACAATTAAACTAAATTTTCTATATGATTCTGAACACCAAATTCATCATATAATATACCAAAATGACCAGGACAAAATTATCTACAAGATTCAAGCATTAAATTATCAAAAGAACATCAATATCAAAAATTCCTATTTTAATCTTAAATTAATTCTAAATAAAATAAATAAATAGAGGCAAAACCTTGATTTCTGTAATGAAATTGATGATTGATTATGGTAGATCTTTTCGAGAGCTTCGATTCGGTATATGGCACGTGTGATTCCGAGTACCGTAACGCTTTAATTTTTGGGTTTGATTCTCAAGAACGCGACGATTATACGGGTTTTTCTCTGTAATTTCGGGGTTTTACTGTACGATTATGATTTTATGAATAAAATGAAATAAGAAAAAGGCTATTTATATTTATGGAATATTAATACCCACTGGATCGTATTGGATCGAAAAATAGATTATTTAGCCGCTAAGTAACTGGAAACACGATCCAATTTGAAACTTGTTTTGGATAATTATCAAAACTGGGTTTCTTATAAAAAAATTGTATGAAAATAATGTAATAATATCCCGTATTTCGATAATACGGGTTTTATTGGTCTCTAAATGATTATCTTATCGAAAATTTTGCGCCAGGACGCGTAAGGGTCAAATCGAACTCTGGATTGAAAAAGTCAAAATACGGAAAATGTCTGAAATAATCAGATTGGGTTAGGAAGGTGTTTTTCGAAGAGTTTCGGGTTGTAAAAATGCAAAAAAGGTTGAAGTTGGACGATTCCCGGAATAGTTTTATAATTATTCTGGAAAATAGTTATTAAATCTATAAATCCTTTATAAAATCATACAACAATCTAAAAATTACCAGAAAAATACCATAATTATCTATATTTTATTCTGGACATATTAAAAATCAAAATACTTACACTTTATCACACATAAACATCTAAATATCAATATCAGTCATCAGATAATTCACCAAAATTCACATAATAATCATATAATAAATATTTATTGATAAAAATAATTACACGCTATATCCCGGATGTTACATCCTTCCCCCTTAAAAGGAGTCTGCCCTTAAAAGGATTTTGTCTTCAGAATCATTCTAAGGAACAGATAATGACTCCTTCCAAGTATTTCACTTCAATTTCTCAGGTTGACCTCTCAACCTTACGATTCTTTCATAAAATTTAATTAACAAGATCAATTATTACTCAACGATCTTTTGTTGATACCACATTCTATCAATGGATTATACAATCTACCCAAGTCTTTATTTTATACATAATGGAGCTAAATCACTTTTCCTGGTTATACACATATAAACATTTTATGAACTTGCTATACCTGTAGCGATAAAGCCAATTTACTCACAATCTTTGTACCTATCTTACTGTCTCAAAGGACCAACATATTATAGATATATTAATATCCTTTTCTTTCTAATTCTACTAATTCGATCTTGTGAACGCTTTCTCTTTTATTGATTCTTTCACTTCATTTTCCACACATTTCTTTATTTAACTAGCCTAGCTTGTCATTGCTTTCGATTGCAGTCAAATCTCGTTAATTGTTCCCTTACTCTTTTCGTTCATCTGCGACTGTTATATACTGAGACTGTAGTGTATTCGATTTCTAAACATTCTTGAAATTAACTCCAGAATTAAGAATTAAGGAGAAAATTTTGACGGAATATTATTGACGTACGAATTTATTGGTGTCCCATAATGCCCTTTGAATCACAATCGAATATGTTCGTCGAGCAAAAATCTTTTACTATTTAGAAGAAACATACTAATCTGGAGATATTACCCGCATATTCTAAACCCATATTGTCATCTATCTCGGTTCTAGGAAGTCCCGATATAAAATCCATTACAAGGCTCTTCTCTAACATTCTACTACTTTTAACATTCATTCTCTTCTTCACACCATATTATCAGAAAGTTCCCCTTCACATCTATGTCCCGTATCGTATTCTAGGAATAACCCGAATCTCTTAAGTTAGCGAAGTTTAGTCAACTCCTATATCTTAATCATGCCTTACATAGTTTTTGTTTATTTATTAATAGTATACTTTATTTCGGTTCATCACGGTCCATAATGTTTCCTTTACTTCTGTCAAAAATATTAAAGTAAATATAATATCGATCAATTCCAATCCATACTTGAATCTGATAGCGCACCACAATCTCTTTACAATAATATCAACTTATTCCTGGGGTAGAGTATTCGTTAATACAAGAATGATTAGGTTTAGTTAACCTATCCTTAATAATTCAAATAAGGATTGCTTCGTCTCTGGTTTTCAAGTGATACTATATCGTTCCTTAACATTTACTTACATGTTCTCCCATCTCCATCCTTTTGTCATGTCAACCAATACCTTCATTTAACCTTCCCTATTTAATTGCTTTCTTAGAATGGATTTCCTATATCCAATTATCGACGCTTCGCTCTATCCTTTACTTTAATTGTGGTACCCTAACGTTCATAACTTACTTATATCTTGGACCATTTTATAAATTTTTTTGTCATTCTTTTGATTGCACTTCCTTTTCTAGTTAAGTTCCCCATTCTCATGACTTATTGTCTCTATTTAACATAAGTGATGTCTTCTTCCTAATAGTACTGATTTGTTCATCATTAGATAAGCCATTTATGTGGCTAACACTAGAATGAAAGCTTTTACTTCCTAAATATTTGAATTCCGTCTAACAGAATTATCAAAATTCATTGACAGCTACTTCCTTAGCTTTACTCAAATAATCACTAATCGCACAACTCTTATTTTTGATCAACTCCAACTATGCTCTGTCTTATATTTAGCTTCTTCTAATTAAAAAAAATATGATGTACATTATTGGGACTGTGCAATTTATTTTCCTTCTTTCCTGCATAGACATTACTTCCTCATTTCTAGTTCACATGCTAGCACTACCAACTTTGACCATGCATCAGATACTTGTATTTGCGAGTTTTCTGGTATTTTGGAATAATTCTCCTTATCTTGTCATTCTATATTGGTATATCTTTAAATCCTTTAGTAAAACCCTATTGCATATGATACAATCTCTTTAATCGTTTCACAACATCCATATTGGCATAGTTACTAACATCCTCTTTATTCACCCTTCCTTCTTCATCCCCTTTCTTAATCTCCTTTGCTCTTTCATTAAACCTTTAGTTCCTGGAAACATTCTTCTCACTTGCGTGTATAAATACCCTTTTAATTCTCTTGTCCATTGAAAAAAGACATGTTCATCCAGATGACTAGTTAAACGAAATCAAAATCCAATTATATAAAGTCAGTTTGGTCATAACAACCTTTTTCGGGAGCCGAGATCGCAATCATTTGGAGTAATAATAGGAATATCATTAACATACGGAGGTACACTTTCCACCTTTAAAAGTAGGGTATTTTATGAAAATTTGGGCAGCATCTCCTCTATATTATGGACTACTAGTCGGACTCAAACTGATACCAACAATCAACCAAACAATTAACAACCATGTCGATCCACCATCATCCTTCAAACCTCATCATTTCATCATACTTCAGAAGATATCATACTGATATTCACATATACTATTAACTGACATAGCATATATCTGTTAATCGAACTAAAGTCATAAAAAACAACCATACTTTTCCTCACTTCTTTCGGAAAATCACAGAATCTTACTGATGAATATAAAATTAGTCTACTGTTTCTCACAAATTTCATTCCAAGATTCTTCTAGTTTAGTGTTCGCTTCAAGCTTTCTTATTAACAACTCATATTACTTATATACTTTCATAAACCCGCATACAGCGTATCTTTTAGTCATATTTTCCACCGTTGATACTTATATAACTACTTTTAAGAAATTATATGGCATTTTTTCAACTACTGGAGCCACACATTTATTCTTGGCATGTATTTATTCTCATTAGTAAACTTGTTTATCTACTATCAACCAACACATGGTCCCAACCAATACTATCCCACTATGTGAAAACTCAATTAGTTTAAAAGCTTTACTTCTTAAAGGATTCCGCAGTAGGGTCACCATTTCTTCATCTATACTTATGTTCTCGTACAGAACCTTCGTCGCTGGCTCAGTTATGGGCGTCCAATTTACCAAAACAATCTTACTGAAGTTGGAAAGCCTAACAATTCCTTGAAGAACACGCTCGAGGTTTATTTGTAATTAAAATTCCTTCGATTGTCAAACCCTTATGCCAGGTATCTCTCACATGGCTAGGGTATGCTTCGCCTTCTAGTGTATTAATCACCCATCTGGTTCATTCTTGAAAATTCCTTCATTTTCTTCTATTATTCAATCAAACATTTTGCTAAGTAATTCATTCTACGGCAAAATCTTAGGCTTGATATATATATATATATTAAATAACAGATTTGCATATTGATTCTTCTTTGCGCGTGAATGTCCACCATTTATCGTCTTACAATCATATCTATACTCAACATGTAATTTCCAGCTACTACACGAAATTATTTCATTTTCTTTAAAACTTTCAAGGAATAGACCTTACATAAGAAGAAAATTTGTGTATATAATTTTGATGGGAAAGCTGTGTATAGAACAACAGTGCAACAAAATAAGTGAAAGAATTTATGGGTTAAATAATCATAATTGAAGAAGGAAGAATAAATGATGATTTGAATATAAATGAGACAACCATATTTATACTTAAGATGGCCAGTCTTTCATACTATATGGTATACAACACATGATTTGGTGGCATCCCACCAGACTCTTCATCATTTTGATAAAGCATCACACCATAACATTGCTTATCTCAATTAGAAGGAAGTATTTTATAAAATGAATGATTTGAAAAGAGATATTATAACCTCTTCTTCTTTATTGCCTCATTGAACTAATTAATGAAGAAGTTTATATTTATTCAAGGGTTAAAACAATATACGCTATCGTGTTATAGAAAAGAATGATATAGTTTCTCATCATCCAAGTTCATCATTTTTAATAGTTCGAGCATAATTGCGTTCTTACAAAATTTTCAGTCATAGCTTCTAACTTCGTCTATGTCGTGCAGAATAACCATCGATCATGCTATACCTCGACTTCGTCAATGGGAATATTATTCTTCTTCAATCATTTGGAAGATTCCCCCATTTTCTTCAATCATCCTCGAGCTTCGCTTGGGTCAACAAACCTCTTTAAACTTTAATAATTTCAGGAATTAGGTAATTAATGTTCCCACACCTTGATTCGATTATTAATACTATTAAACAAGGGTTGCACTATTCTTTTAAGAAAATTTTAAACTTCTCCGTATTAACGGGCCTACTTGGCATTCTGAACTACAGAATCTAGATCCATTATTCTTTCAGGAAATTTTCAGCTTATAATAACAAGAACTCAAATATTAATTCGACAACCAAATTTTGAAACTCATTTGATGTAAAAAATCTTTTAGAAATTTATTAAGAAAAACCTTTTTCGAAAATGTGTTTTAAGATTTTGAAAATTGCACACCTGGTCGTCATTATTATATGAGTTGTTTGTTATCCTCATCATTCACTAATAGGATACCTAATCAAAAAAATGACCATATAAGGGTACATTCACCTTGATAAATCTTTTACTCCTCATCAAGTTCATTTTACATTCATTAGTCGATGAAAGTTTCATTTACCTTTGCATACCATTTTAGTCATAACTCTAATTCCAATGCTGGCATCTGGTACTATCTCTGATATTCTTATCGTCATCCTTGATGTTATACTTACACCCACTTAATGCAAATTCGACATTTTGTCGGTAAATAAGGTCGTACCTTACTGTAGTCTTAAGTACACCTAATATGGTATATGTCATTTCTTGCGCGGCCCCCGAAAAGTGACAAGAACTTCTAACAACGGTGGTGCCTTCAAAACTTGCAACTTTGGCTCTTCGTCAGCTTCAATCAACTCGCTACCTCCATCCTGGAGCTTGTCCTACTACATAATTCTAAGTTGGATCATCCTAAAACTCTTATATATTTCCTTATCCAAAGTTCTCACAAGAATCAATCACATTTTTCTTTAAAACCATATAAAATGCAAGGTAACTTACCCAGTCTCCGTTGTTGTCGACTCTTAACATCTATAGGATCTGGGAACTCAATGTATCTATAGCGTCAATATATTCGCCTTACACTTTTCTTAACAATATCCTATCTTACTAATCCTTATCGGATCCGCTAATCCTGATTTGCAATAAATTTGAACTCAAAGTAAGTATACTTAGGGTCTTTCCTATCTTATATGACCTATTAATCCTATCTTATTTCCACATATTCTTATTTTAGGAACCAATAACCTGTTACTCTGATACCAACTTGTAACATCCCCAAAATTCAGGGTCAGGATTGGGTGTCACTAAATAATCTTTACATAATATAAACCTGTATATTGAAATAATATACAAATGACCCCTCAATTCCGAATTCCTTACAGGTTATAGTATGAAACAAGAATCTAATCTTCTAAAATTTATATCAACTATTTATAATTTCATTACCTCTTTATTAACTTCCTTATCTTATTTACTATGACATCTCCAACTTCTCACAACTGGGATTTCTTCAATTTTGCTGTCTACTAAGAGCTACTCACTTTACTCCTCATTTGAAACTGAAAGAAATAAGAGTTCACAAAGCAAGAGTGAGCCAAAAATGCCCAGCAAGTATCATAACTGATTTCCAAGTATCAATATCAAAAGAATTTCCGGACACGATCTTTAAATAATTTATAAACATTTCTATTTATTTGAAGTAGTTGAGCGAATAAAACATTGGCCGTTATTAGCCCTTAACCATAAATTAAGATTGACAAGCAATTCCCAGATTCATCTCTTGAATCAGGGTTTTGTCCGGTTTTGTAATCGTAGAAATTTTCAATAGGGAATGCTGTTAATGGCGATCAACAATAAATTAAACTGGATACTAGTTCAACGTTCACACTTATACCATGCTGATCAGTCATGATATATTATAGATCTATACCTACTTGTATAGATCCCTTCTAGTACCCAGGCACTATGGCCCAAGGGTCCGGTCCATCCCCGGCCCATAGGTCCAGTTCATCTCTGGCCCTCATAGTAAACATCCAGCCCGTAGAGTATTTTGATGTCAAATCATTTTGATTTTAAAACATCCCGATTCAGGATTCGCAAATAACACGAAATAATCGGTATTTTCTGAAGAGATCAATCGATAATAAAGGAACAATAATAAAAGGTATGTACATAATTAAGAGTAATTGCAGTGAAATATAAAACATTTAACTATTCTGAACTTAAAATAGGAAAGACTTACTTGCAATATATCTAAAGAAAGTGTAGAGATACTTGCCTCAATTGATTCGCTTTCTAGCCTTCAACCATCATTCTATGATCACCTCTACTTTATATCTAGTTGTTCCTTACCATACACAATCAGACTTTACTTTTACTATTATTGTTTAGCTTTAAATACCTTGAACTAAGTGTATCTGTCATAAAAGATACTCTTTAAATTGGCAAGACCAAATTCAATCGACGTAACTATACGTCTCGACGTCTACCCGACCGTTTATACTTAATCATGGTATTGGGAATTATAATCAGACAACATACAGGTCACATAGCACTTAATCATGTTATTCATATGACACGTAAACACATAATTCATGTAACACATAACTCTAATTAGTAAAAGGTGGGACTCAGAATTTCTAGAACTGAAATCAGGTCAAAGATAATATTTATCGATCAATAATCAACTTAAAATGATTCATAAAACAAACGCCCATTCGATACGAAAGTATTTAGGTCTCGAAAGTATTTTTAATAGAAGCATAATATTTTTCTAAGTCTAGGGGCGTTCGTTTCATATTAAACGGACGAACGGTCTATTTATTACAAATTTTTGAACAATTTTAGGAATTTAAAAGGGTCTCCGAAATATTTTATAATTAAAAATAAGGTTCGAACACCCAAAATATGACTTTAAAATAATTTAATAATTATTATCGAGCCTTGAAAATAATTTAAAATAATATTTTAAAGCTCGAAACTATTTTTCAGAATTTTTAAATCAAAAATAAATAATTAAATCTAACTAAATAATCAATTAAAATTAATTAATAACTAATTAAATTAATTAATTAATTAATTTTTAAATTAATTCACTAATTCAATAAGTAATTATCAACTAAAATTAATTAATTAAATAAAGATTTATTTTTGAATTAAAAATAATTTTTCAGAATAATTAAATAATGAATTTTCGACATTTCAAATAATTAAAAATAATTTTCTGAAATTAATATAAAAGAAATATAAATTTTGAAAAATTTTAAACCAGAATTACAAAATTGAAGTTTTTGAAATAACAGGGTTTAATTTGCAAAGGAGAGGAAAGAACGATGGCTAAACGGTAATTTGTCATTGTCTTCCGGTTCTCGCCATCTCCGGTGGTCGGCCACCATTTACGACGGCCACCAAGCTTTTCCGGCGACTGAAAAGCTATCTAGAAATCCCTCAAAACAATAGCATATGGTCTATTCCCTACCAGAAACACACCTGTGTAGTCAGAATCTACAATGAACACGACGTTTGGCCAGAAAATCCCGTCAAATTTTCCTACGGCGCCATGCCCGATTTTCCGATCATCCCTTTCCCTTTATCGTCTATTCACTACATATATACCAATCAAATCATTTTTGGAAGATCTATTCATCAGTAACATCAATTTTAACTAAAAACCCATAACAACGAAACACCTAAATTTCAATTGACAATATTCAAAGCTATAAACCCTAATTTTATTAACTCGATATTTAAACCCAATTTTTTACATGATAATGAACTCCAAATTTATCATATAATATACCAAAAGGACCAGGACCAAATTATCTACAAGATTCAAGCATCAAATCATCCAAATAATATCAACATCAAATATTCCATTTTTAATCATAAATTAATTCAAAATAAAATAAATAAATAGAGGCAGCACCTTGATTTCTACACTGAAATTGATGATTGATTCCGGTAGAGCTTTTCGAGAGCTTCGATTCGGTATATGGCATGCGTGATTCCGAGTTCGGTAACGCTTTCGTTTTTGGGTTTGATTCTCAAGAACGCGACGGTTTTACGGGTTTATCTGTAATTTCTGGGTTTTTACTGTTCGATTATGATTTTACGAATAAAATGAAATAAGAAAAAGGCAATTTATATTTATGGAATATTAACACTCGTTGGATCGTATTGGATCGAAAAATAGGTTACTTAGCCGTTAAGTAACATCAAAAATGATCCAATTTGATACCTGTTTTGGATAATTATTAAAACCGGGCTTCTTATAAAACACTTTATACAAAAATAATGTAATAATATCCCGTCTTTCGATAAAACAGGTTTTATTGGTCTATAAAATGATTATCGTATCGAAAATTTTATGCCGGGACGTGTACGGGTCAAACCGTACTCTTGATTGAAAAAGTCAAAACATGGAAAATATCCGGAATAATCAGATTAGGTTAGGAAGGAGTTTTTTGAAGAGTTTCGGGTTGGAAAAACGCAAAAACCTTTGAAGTTGGACGAATCCCAGCTTTATAGAATAGTTTTATAATTATTCATAAAATAATTATTGAATCTATAAATCCTTATAAAGTCATACAACAATCCAAAAATTAGCAGGAAAATACAATAATTTTCTATATTTTATTCTGGACATATTAAAAATCAAAATACTTACACTTTTTTACATATAAACATCCAAATATCAATATCAGTCACCAGATAATTCACCAAAATTCACATAATAATCATATAATAATTATTTATTGATAAATATAATTACACGCGTTATCCTGGATGTTATAGTAAGAAGTGATGAGATCACTTTAAAAGAACAGAGAGACTTAATTGTTACTAGTGTTTTTGTTTCAGGCTCATCACAGGGTACTGGTCTTCCTGAGTCAAATCCTGATTTAAAACTCGAAGGCATAATTGAAGATCTAGTTCTTGATATTGCTGATGTTCCTAAAGAGTTTAGCAGTGATTCTGATGATGATGATGATGATGATGTTGATGATGATGATGATGATCCTCAGCTTAAAGCTGCTTTGGAAGGTTTTAAACATTCAAACTTTGGATCTTCATCTAGACATGCTACTCTAAATGCTCATAGGGCTCATGAATAGAATCAATCCTGGAGAATTGCCATTGAGAGAATTTCTTTTGAAGCTGTTCATACACTAGTGGATCATGCTATCAATTCCCTAGAAAATCTTGAGCTGATAAATGTTGTCAATGACACTACTGTGTTGGTTAAAGGGATTCACTCTTCTATCTCTTTCTTGAAAGATTCAAATGTTGATCTCAAAGAAGAGGTTGTTGACCTTTCTGTTACCATCACGGGTACAAACAAACACAATGGTCTAGTGAAGAGGATGCTCATCGTTGAATCTAATAGGAACTTGATGAATGAAAGGCTCACTGCTATTGAGGCCAATCAACAAGCTACAAATAAAAAACTGGATGTTATTTTCTCCTTATTACAGAGTCTTGATGCCAAAAAAGGGTATATAGTAGCTCAGACAAAATGTGCACCTGAATTAGTGTTGAGGAATGGTGATGCCAATCCTAATAATGATGGTGGAAATTAAGGCACGGGGACCTCAGATGTTGTGGTTGTACAATCTAGGGCCGGAATTTAAACTCAAACACAAACCATACAGTCAACTCATGTCTCCAAAGATGGTGCAATGACTGTTAGAACTGGAACAGTGACTAACTCTAAGATACTGATGAAAAAGCAGATTGTATCTGCAATTCCTGATGAAGATGAAGTGATATTGTTACCCTCTACCACAAGGATAAAAAAGTTGAAGAGTTGTTTGAAAGAAAAGCTCTTACATAATTGGCTGAAGAATTTCCTAATATGTCACAAGAAATGTTAAAAGAACAGGAGGAAATTCTAAGTCAATTGCAAGCTGAAATTCAAGGTCCATCTAGAGGAAGGGGAAGAAGTAGAAGACCTAGAAGTGGTATGAGAGGTAGTAGAGGAAGGACTCAACAGTCAAATCAAGCCATTGTTCCTTCTCAAAGAAGGACAAGGTCTAGTGGAGTCAGGATTGAAGAAATTCCTGAGAGAACTCAGTCTCAGGTTCTAAAAATTCTCATTGATCCTCAATTTCTCAATCCTGAACCTAGAAGAAATGCTATAAGGCTGATAAATCCTGATCTGGATATGTTAAGTGAAGAATCAAAAATGCCTTTGGTGAGAAGATCAAGGCAACTACAAATTGAAGCAGCTCCTGACAACACAAGATCAAATCCTGACACTGTCAATCCTGACAGTTTAGTTCCTGATCCTGATATAAGGTCAAATCCTGTAAATCCTGATGTTGTTAAAGATGGAGATAAAGAATGCTTTGAGCACTTGAATATTCAAATTCTGTATGTCTTCATTGATTCTCACAATGTTGAAGTTGATGAAGAGGAAAGAAGAGAAGAAGCCAGGATACGAAATACATTGAGCAAAGAAAATAATAAATTCAATAATATGCTTTGGAGAACTGGAATAGAGATATGGAGAATTTCATATCCTAAAGAGCTTGAAATGAGGGAAAAGAAAGGACCTACTTCCCTAACAGAAAACAAGATTATAAGTGAAAGAAAATTGATGAAGTGAAGTGTACTGGAAGCATGAACTTTATTCCTGGAGGAATAAGGGAGGAAAGACAAGCTAAACTTGTTGTGGATAAAAGAGATAGTATGCTTTCATGATTGAGGCAAGTACAAGCTCTCAGACTATCAGGGCCATACACAAGAGCTGGAATTGGGCATCATGAAGCTGAATTTATGAACTCAAGAATGGTAAATTTTACATTAGCTGATAGACCTTATCAGGAAAATACTGTTGATCATCTTAACAGGCTTGAAGCTATAAAAATTATCATTAACAAGCAGGATGGCTTAGAATAAAAGAAAAAGATAATGCTGATATTACAAGAAGATAAAGTCCAAGTACTTTCTTATGATGGGTTGATAATGATGTCAATTAAAAAACTGAAATATATTCATTATCTGCTAATGGTTGAAAATCAAGCATCTAAGAATTGGTCAGATTTAATCTTTTATGCCATCATTAGAAGGATCCTAGACAGAGGCTTTGAGTAATTTGGACATTATATTCCCATGTACATGAACAACAATCATCAAGAAGTGAATATGAGAAGGGGTACAACTGTCTTTGAAACTATACTTACTTCAAGGTAGTTAACTTTAAATCCGGATGGTCTGAGAACCTATTATGTACTACTTGATGAGCTGATGATTGAAAGGACTCCTATCGAAAATCTGAGAGCTTCCATATATCAGTTGTCTGAGAAAATAGATTATAAAAAAACTTGAAGAATAGGTTGAAGCAGCTTCTCAGAAAGAAGATTGATGAAAACGTCAAGACATTTGTACAGAGATAAAGGTTTATCAAGAACCATGAAATTATTATCAGTAACTGGGTATGCTCTACAACTTTCTACTCTAAAATTTGTCTTCCTATTTTTGGCATCAGACAGAGCACAAAATTTATGCATGTTCTACAAAGCATAAATTGGGGCAGATTGTTTGAAGAAACTGTCCAAGTCAGAATCAGGATTTGCTGGGAATCAGGATCTGTTAAGTCAATCAGGATTTGCTGGGAATCAGGATCTGTCAAGTCAATCAGGATTTACATGTCAGTCATGATTTACATATCAGTCAAGATTTTCATGCAGTCAAAATTTGCATCAGGGTGAAGACAATTAGGATATGACTAGATCATAGGATAAATCAGGATCTACTGATTTATAAAGTCCCAGCAATTGAGGAGTAATTTATTTTCGGTTCCTGATTTATAAGAATGAAGCTGTTAATTTAGATATGTATAAGAACATGATAAATATCATTGTAACATATCTTGTAATTGATAGAGATTGATAGACCAGCTATGTAGTATATAAACAAAAAATAGGTCACCATTATTGGTGTGCATTCCTCGAGTATCTTTGTAACCTAGCAGCTCTCAAGAACATCCGAATTTCTTGAGAGAGTTTTGTAACAGTTTATACCAGAATAATAAACTATTATTGATTATACTATTTTTACATCTCGATATCTAACTATTTAGATAATTGTATCCATCCCTCCTTAAATAAATATCTTATTACTGGGTAACACAAAATATTAAAAACACAATTCCGACTTGGAATTTCCAGATAACCCGATTGTATCTGATCACAAAATATTACATTTCCAAAAGTCGACCAATGATTCCTCACATCAACTTCTACCTAATCTGGCACCTGGAATCTAACAGTGTAGAAGGGATCGCTAGGGACACTCTTACGAGTGGTGCGCCTAAGTCTGGCCATCTTCTTGCTAAACTGCCAAGGTTAGATCAACACAACAATAAGAGCTAGAAGGCTCATCAAGGAAATAGTAAAATAGTTCTAGATATGAAATATGGCAGTAACTTAACAGTAATAAAATAGATCCCCATATAGGGTTTTAAGGGATCTAGGTTATGGTTTTGAATAGTTCAATATTTAAACGAGCAACCTTTTGTGAGTAGGTTTTATCTGAACTTTGGAAAGCATCAAACTTACTTGTTTTAAAACTTCAAGTCAAGATGCGATATAGAAATAGTGCTTAAAGCACGAATAAAACCTTTACTTCTTTTTTCATAAAATGAATATCTTGGATTGGAATTACCATTTTTTAAACATAATACAGGTGGTAAGCTTGTACTGACCTCCATTCTTGTCCTAAGGTAACTGAGGCGCTATATTGGCCTTTTAATATTGGACTAGCCCGACTAGCCTCTTATTTAGATGGAATATCCCCGCTAGCCTCTTACGCAAACATCCAATCTTTAGGAATTCAGTGAAAACCTTTATATTAGAAAACTCTTGTTTTCTAAACTTAATTCCATTTTTACACATTTACCGTCCTTTGAAATCATTTGGACTCAAGTCGAACATCATTCTTAGTTTCATTTCAGGAATTTAAACAAGAGTATAAGAAAAAGAATGCAAACTAGAGAACGATCAAGGTAAGCATATATATTAACAATGTATGTAAAATAAAACTATTTTGAAGAAGGGTGTTAACAAAGCATGCGTATTATTAATGTAGGGATCTAGGTCAACTTGGGTATCAACTCGGTAAAATGGATCATCAGGAAGTATGGGGTATAAAGATGCTCAGGTGAGAACATGATAAAAATATGAAACAAGGTATATATAGGTATTTGAAAGGAACAATCTAATAACATGGCCTATCAACAAGATCAAGTAACAATACAATTACAATCCTTCTTTTGATCATTCGATACCATAAACAACTTCTCTTATCGTTTCATTCTCATTTAACATTTATAGCAAATGGTAGGTATTGTGCAAGACATGAATGTGTTATAACAAGACTAAGTCACATTAACAACCCTAAGATTTAGCTGTATGATAGTCTAAATCTGTATTTTGTATACTTGAGTCTATAAAAAATTTAAATATCAGACTCTGTGAACAGTCTCAAGCCTAAGAATAAACTCTAGAAGAAGATCAACAAGAACATACCTCAGAGAAAAGGTGAAGAAACTTGGAATTGAATAAATATGTTTTAGGAAAAATGTTCTAAGTCAAGATATCTACAAGTCATAGATCAAGTCATATCTAGAAGTTATTCGAGAACTCCATAATGATTTATCGATAAGTCCAAAATGGCTTATACAGAAGTCTCGGAGATATCGACAAGTCAAATGAAGATATGAAGATTGGAGATATCGACAAGTCAAATTATCATTAGAGATCTCAGAGATATTTACAAGTCAAAATGTATATAGAGATCTCTGAGATATCGACAACTCATTTCTGCCTATAGAGAACTGAAAGATATCAATAAGGTAAAATGAAGATATGAAGATTAGAGATATCGACAAGTCAATTTCTCATTAGAGATCTTAGAGATGTCGACAAGTCAAAATACATATATAGATCTCAGAGATATCGACAAGTCATTTCTACATGTAGAGATTTGGAGACCTCGACAAGCCAAGTTCACGTATAGAGAACTCAGAGACCTCGATACACTAAAAGACAAATGCCTATCTGCGACCAAGTTTATCAACGACTGCAAAAGCAGTAACTATTGTTTTGGATCAGCGACGGGTTTTAGTGACCGCCGTTGAAGTCGTCGCTAATTTTAAGTTAGCGACCGCCGTTGGTCGCTAATCGGTAGAAAAATTTGTTTTCCACATGAAAAAATACGGGAAAATATTAGTGCTAGTTGATTAGCTACTGAATCTTATTTTGCGACCGACTGTAGTTGCAGAAAGTACAACATCAGCAATAAATGCCGCAACCGACATCCGTAGCTAAAACCAGCGACCGAATAATGTTGTTTCAGCGACCACAGTTGGTCGCAGATAGTTTAAAACAAATATGAAATTTTGGCGCATTTTTTTTAGCGACCAAAGAGCATTGGCGACCGACAACAATCACAGATACCAAAATATTAAAAATACCATTTTTTAACTATAAATATATTTTTATTCATATATTATTTTTTAAAATAATTATACTTAAAAAATTCTTCAAATTTATTTTAATTAAAAGGCAAAATTTATTTCTTTTAAATTTTGAAAAAGGTTTGACGTACTTCTTTTAGCGACCGAACTGCATTTGCAACTGAATGTAGTCACAGATACCAAATATTAAAATTATAATTTTAAACAATAAGTAGTATTTCATTTAAATATAATATTTTTAAATGAAATTATTATTAGAAATATTTATTAAATTTTTTTAATAAAAATAATAAATATTTTTCCTTTATATGTGGGAAAAAAGTTTGGCTTAATTTTGTTAGCGACCAAAGAGCATTTGTGACCGAATGCATTCAGAGATATCAAGTATTAAAAATATTATTTTTTTAATATAAAAATTATTTGTTAAAATATAATTTTCTAAATCATATTATTATTAAAAATATATTTTTAATTTTTTTTTTAAATTAAAATTTATTTCTTTTAAATTTTGGAAAACAAATATGGTGCGCTTTTGTTAACAACCAAAGATCATTTCTGACTAAATCCAGTCATACATACGAAAGTATTAAAAATATTATTTTATAACTATAAATTATATTATATTATTTATATTTATTTTTTTAAATAAAATTATTATAAAAAATATATTTTAAAATTTTTTTAGTAAAAAAATAAAAAAAATAGCGTAGTTTTGTAAACGACCAAAGAGTATATGCAACCAAATGGAGTCATAGATACCAAGTACTAAAAATATTAAAGTTATAATTGTAAATAGTATTTTAATTGAATTTATTTTTTCAAAAAAAAATTATTATTATTAAAAATATATCTTAGAATTAGTTCTTGATAAAAAAATTTAAAATTCATTTCATTTAAATTTGAAAATACAAATTTGGGACAATTTTGTTAGCGACCAAAAAACATTTGTGACTGAATGCATTCTTAGATACCAGGAATTAAAAATAATATAAAAATAAAATAATACTAAATTTTAAGTTGAAATTTAAGTTTTTATTAAAATATATATAAAAAAATTCAATAAATAATTAAAGTTTTTTTTGTGAATAATGATATATCTACATTATGATTATGAATATATATATAAATAAATATTAATAGTTCCAAAAATTTAAAGAAAATTATAAAAATATAAATTTCAGATAATATATAGAACAAATACTTTTAATTGGCCCAAAGCTGTTGTTCCCACTTCCAAAGGCCAATTCGAAACCCTTGCTCTCGATCATCTCAGCTGCTCCTACTTACAAACCCACCCAGGTAATACCGTTTCAAACTCTAACTCCAGGTTATCGTTCTTTCGATTTTCGCTTTTGTTTTGCAATCTTTTATTTAAGTGTCCCTCTCTGTGTCTATATATCTCTCTGTCTCTCTTTATATATTATCTATAATTTTGTATAATTAATATGTATTTATGTATATATTACAACCGATTTGATTACCAATTACAACCACTGTATGTGTAATATATGTGTATCTTGTGTTATACTTGATAATACTTGTAATATGCTTGTGTCAATTTCAAAATTTATATGATATGCTTGTGTTATACTTGTGTGTTTAATCTTCTCTGATTAGTTCAGGTATGTTGATCAGAATACAAGCTGGAATATCAAAGGAGAATAGTTTAATATTTAGTACTTTTTACTGTGTTATATATGTGACTCTGCTAATTTGCATACATTGACATTATTGTATTGAAGAGTACATTATGCTTCCCGAGGTGTCAGTTCTCTATTAAACAAACTGGAGATCTCAATATGAACCTCGAGTACAAAATGCAGACAAGTTAAAGATTCAAGATTATCAATCAACAAACGATCTAATCACTTAGATTGAAAAGTCTACAAAAGCAGCTTGAAGAGTACAAGATCAAGGGCCAAGATTAACTGACAAAGGAAGGTCACAGACCTACAAGATTTGCAAGGATTCACTAAGCCAGAAATGGAAAGCTTTAGTGTTAGGAATATGTTGTGAACTTGATGATAAGTTAAACAAATCACCTTAGTAGATTTAACTTAGTGAATTTTGTAGCACTCGACGAATGATCTAATATGGTCCCGAAGGATAAACCTTACAATCCCGACGGATGACAGATTAACATCCATCGAGTGAGTAGCTTATGTAATAATAAGAATTGTAGCACATTTCTGCAAACAACTTTGTGTAGATTCTATAGGAGTAAATGAGTCATGTTGACTACTAGTGGATATGCAGAATAGATTGATTAAATTGTAAATATGAGATGTCTTGTAATTCTATATAAGTGAAATGAAGTCAAGTGACAAATAGCTACCCGATGGATGATCAACAAAGCTACCTGGCGGATGATCAACAAAACTTCCCGACGGATGACAAACATGTGCCCGATGGATTATCAAATTCAAATATCTGTTGACAGTGACAACACAGTCACATGTGTTGGGTGTTTGTAAAAGGAATGTGGCAGCCGGTTAAGCAGGAATTTGAGAACAAAGAAGCATTACCATTTCCATGCAATTGTGAAGATATTCAAAGATGCTGGAATACAGTAGTGAAGTAGCATGGAGTTAGACTAGATATGTTTTGTTTTATTATCTTGTCTTATTGTCATGTAAACTTGGTGATATATAAATCAGGTGTAGCTAGTAGAACATTCAACTAAGCAAACACATTTTAAAGAGAGATAGAAAAAGATGTACTTATCAAGAATTTCTCTGTAGTTTGTTTGTTCTACTTGTAAAGCAGCTGTGAGCCATTTTAAGCTACACAGAGTTCTCATACTCATATATATATCTCTCATGGATACATTCAAATCCACCAGAAAGTTTTAAAGCCTGTGTTTTATTACTTAGTGTTTTGATTTCAATTATCTTTCAATTCCGCACCATAGCAAATTAAACACTGTTATATGTATTAAGTAAGAATTGTTTTAAAATCTGAAGAGAAGCCAGAATTATAATCACCCCCCCCCCGCCCTTCTGTAATTCTTGTTATATTGTTAGGGAATAACAATTGGTATTAGAGCAAGCTCTTGAAGTACAAAGAGTGTAAAGATCACAACTAACAGCAAGATGAACAAGAAGGATGTTGGAGTCAAAATTCCATTTATGGACAAAGATAATTATCACCACTGGAAGGTGAAAATTCACCTACATCTTCTTTCCCAAGATGAGGCCTTTGTGGATTGCATAGAGAGAGGTCCTCGTGTACCAATGAGAGCTGCAACTGACAATGAACCATCTGTTCCCAAACCTAGGCATGAATACATCCAACCTGCGACTAAATACATCCAACATGCGACTTTGCAAACATAACCTGTGACTAAGAAACTAAGGTGTAACACTTGAATTATTTTCTATTTTGATTCAACTGGCGACCATGCAAACACAACCTGCGACTTAGAATGTTGAATTTCATTTCTTTTTGTTTTGTACAACCTGCAACCAAGACTTGCATTCTTTTTCCTTCTGTGCTTGAACAAACAAAAGCAGCCAGCTAGGAGGAGGTGTGTTCCACGCGGGTGAAATAACATGCACGCACGCGCCTACTATACGCAATGAATTGAATAAGAGAATTGGCTGCCATTTTGTTTCAATTTCTTTGTATATTGCTGAGGGTCCCGCGCCTATGTAAACAATTAACAACCTGCCATTTTTCTGGTTTTTCTTGCAAACTGGTTGTCTGGTTCCTTTTTATTTATGTTGTTTACTTAATAAACAACACTCGTGGCTGCCATTTTGTGTTAACTAAATACAGTACTCTGTTTTGTTTTATTTAGTTAACTCGCATGCATCGAGGAATAGACCGGCTGGAATTTCAGGATAAATATAAATTAACATTTGATATTAACTAAATAAACAAAATGAGTTTGATTTCATTTATTTATTTGATTGAAAATCAAATATTAATTTATTCATTTAAAATCAATTGTTGATGTAAAATTAAATAAATAAATGAAATGGTTTTCATTTATTTATTTAATAAAAAATCAGCTATTGAATAAATAAATCTTGTAAATTCTCGAGCTATACTTATCTGTATCTCCAAGCCTTCTATCTTCAGGTTTTCGTACCTTAAAATATTTCCAGTCTTCTCGAGTGCCAAAACCACTTAACAGTATTTCTAAAAACAATACTCGATTTCCTTTCACAGATCACTGACGTCTAATGCAAGGGTATAGTTCGCAGACGACTAGTTTCGCTCTCAGGCCTTCATATTATACCTATACAAACCACAATTAAGTTTTCTACCAAATTTAACCAACTTCACTAGGAATCCTTGAGGTCTTCACGCTGATTCTGATAACTGCTTCGAATGACTCCAATATTATTGCTCCGATTCCTGAACATATTAATGAACTTTATACGGATCATTGTTGACCTCTTCTTCACTGCAGCTAACAAAACCTTTTGTGTATATGCCCAATAAATAATCTGTACTGATTCTAGTGGAACATAGATTATTTCAAAGTCTTTGTTCTATGTTGAGTTATCCAAACCAGTATTGTTGAGTTATACGTATAGCTTCAATCTTGCTCAACAATCTCCCCCTATTTGTCTGTTACACCTGACGGTCAAATAATAATGGAGAAGCCACCGTTTGGAGGATAACTCAACTAACCATAACCAAAAATCTTCAAACAGCTTTCAACTTCCAATCCTGGACTCGGAAATAATACTATCTTATATCTACCACATCTTCTATATGTATTCAACTTTAGCAGAGAACAAATTCTTCTATCCTTTGTGTAAAGTTGTAGATAGACACGTCTTCCAAATACTCTCTTCAATAATCTTCAGATCTTCCTATAAAGCACATAGAAAACATTTTGGAACTTAGAAAAAAAACCCAATAATCTCTTCCCCTAAGATGAAGATTCCCTCATTAGTATAATAAAGTTAGAAATCCCTCTTCTTAGTTTCAGGAAGCCTATTAGTCCATAATCTCTTTAAAATCTCTCCCCCTTAGTTGAGTAATCCTTCAAAATGTATTCAGCGTAGAACCTTAGGATCAACCAACCAAGTGAATAAATTATTTGGTAACCAATTCTCACAGTGCAAGTGTGTGAGTTCTGGTTAGTGATCTCCATTGTGTTTCACTCCACTCTACACTCAAGTGTTTGTCACTTAGTCTCACAGCGTGTCACTCACTCATAGCTCCAAACATCTAAGTGTACCTGCGAGAAAATCCTTTTCATAGAAAAGTTGCCTTCCACCATCAAGGATGGAAACTCTCAGCCAAGAGATTCAGAAATGTTCCTTCTACGAGGGGAAATTAGGATTCTTTGGTGTAACGAATGGGAATTTTCATGAATTAATTATTCTAGTATAGTGTAATTATTTGAATTATGTATTATTATGTGAGAATGGAAATATATAAATAAATAGTATATTCCAGTTTAACGTGTCAGCTAGTATAAAGAGAATGATTGTGAAGAGTAGTTGAAAACGCTCAGCGTCGGGCCGTTAGTCAGGACGCGACCCGTTACGCGAAGAATGAATATTAGTCAAAAGGAAAATTTTATGATTAAGTATATTTCATTACGATACGTGATATGTGAATCTATGTTGTTAACTATTAAGGTGCATGATTATGTGATTATATGCTTGTATGATATTATTTGGAATTTTAGAAAATAAGAAGTGCATTAATTGCTATTTATATAGGTTAAAAATGCATTTTTATTCTTTAAAAAAATAGTCTTTAAAATTATTTTTATTTATAAATTTTGAATTTGATTTTATAAATTCCTAAAAATTCTAAGCTATTTTATGATGTCACTCTTGTCATTTATAGATTTATGGTTTTATTTATAAAATGTATTCTTTATAATTAATTTGTTTTAAAAATTATGCGATTATCAAGTTCTCCTTGCATGCATTTCTTTTCCTAATACTCATTGGCGGCATTCATGTCATTTTTCACCCCACTAAATCTTTTCTGCCTAAACAAATTACCACTCTAGCCTTGCATGCATTTTGTGCTAGTAGTAGGAGAAGGATAGATTGATAAATTCCAAAATCCACTAACTTGTGCACATGGGAGAATCAAATAAAAAGCTTGTCATTTCACTCACCACTTCACTCATCTCATTTCTTCCCACTCTCTCCTTCCTCTCTCTCAGCTCTATCCCTCTCTTCTTTTCTCTCTCACCCGAACTCTCTTTCTCTTTCTCTATCCTACATACAACACCAAAATCTACTTAAAATTCAAAGATCTTGCCATTAATCTTTATCATTTTCAATTCTTTATCCATATACTCTTTGCATGTAAGCGTTTAAGGGAGTTTTTGCATCAGCATCTCTTGGTTATATCTAAGAAAATACAATTTCTAAGTTTATGACTTTAAGAGAGAGTATAGTACATAAGTTATATGATTTTCTTGGTTTATTTTGGAGATAGGTTCGACTTTTTCTATTAAAAAGGTGGGTTTTTATTTTGATTCAAAGTTTACAAAGGGTTTTGGTTTAAAGATTTGGTTTTTGGTTCGAATGAATGAGTTTTTCAAAAGGGTTTTAACGTTCGATTGATTTTGATGATATATATATAAACCTTTGTTTTTGAGTTGGTTTCCTTTCATGCATGTAAAGTCCTAAGTGTAATCAAGTTATATTTTGTTTGATTTGGAAAGAAGATGGGTTACATTATTAGATCATTGGTTTAATTAAGTTGGATTTGTGATTTAGAGTATTGCATGTTGAGTTGATTGATTGCATGTTGATTCTACAAGTTATTTTGTTGTTAATTGGGTTATTGTTTAATTTGGAAATAGAATTTAGTTTATATTGGATATGTGAGTAGATAAGTATGAATAAGTTAAATTTTGATTATTATAAGTGTGGATTTCATTCAATTTTCAAAAGAATAAATGACTGGATTTATGCATGTTAAGATTTTGTTCAAAAATAATGTTTTGGTTCGGTTTTTGATTTAAAAGAAATTATTTTAAGAAGTGTTCTTGTTTGTAATGGATTAAAATATGTTTAAATTATAAATAGAACCTTGCATGTCGATATTTGATATATTTGTGTTTTATTGAAAAAGCCGAATGGTATATGGTATTAAAAAGGATTGATTCAAGTTTTTTGGTCAATTTGATTTTAGAGTCTAACTATATGGTTTGTGTAAGATTGATTTGGTGTTTAAAAGATGTTTGGTTAGTTGCATGTCAAGTTAAGTGGTTGCATGTTGATTTCTTGGCTTGGTACCATTTGTTTTGGTTCAAATTTTATAGTTGAAAATGAAGGAATAGTTGTTTAGTTGTCGAGTTATTTAGATCGTGATTGTTTTGTTAAGATATAGATTTAAGTATACAAGTATATACTCGCTATGTGATTATGCTTGAATATACGAGTTAAGTATATAAGTATATACTACTAAGTACTATGTAAATATTCTGTGATTATACTCATGTATATAAGTTAAGCTTTAATGCCAGTTGGGATAATCGTTAGACGTTCAGGGAAGTCGAGTGCGAATAAGTATCTAATTAGGGATTATGTTTTGGATTGTAGATTCAGATAGCGGAGGAATTCAGGATTGTAGATTCAAATAGGTGAGGCATTCAGGCTAGAAAAGGGAAAAGAAACGTAGGTGGTAGTAGTTCAGCTTCAGTAGTTCAGTTTCAATTTAAGTAAAGCAGGAAAGCGATTTAAGGGAAGTAACTCTGCCTTGTCTTATGAATTGATATTGTTAATGCCATGATAAAGTAGTGATTTTTTTTTACTTGTGATAAACCTGTTATTGATTTCTGAGAAACCCTAATATTGATTCTTGTGATAACTTGTTATTGAATCATGTTCGACCGTTTACAACCGCTTAATTGATTAATACCCGATTACATTACCTATTTCCTTTGTCACCCTATGATCTCGTAAACCCTAAGAGAACTTTTTATGAATTCCCT
This sequence comes from Apium graveolens, assembly GCF_009905375.1. Classification (NCBI taxonomy): domain Eukaryota; kingdom Viridiplantae; phylum Streptophyta; class Magnoliopsida; order Apiales; family Apiaceae; genus Apium; species Apium graveolens. The sequence continues at coordinate 57,442,985 of NC_133655.1, forward strand.
TACGAAATATCTTGAGTAACCTGAATTCTTCATTAACTTGAATACCTTTGCCTTGATGATTAATTCTCATGAATACCTCGAACTTGATTTCTAGTATAGCTTCAATAATTCCCTATATTGACCATTGCTTAAAATTCGAATTCCTTGAACTACATTTATTTGATAACTATCCTTTATTTCAATATCCAAACTTTGCAGCTGGATGTACGCCATGTACTACACTTGATATCAGACACCCCTACCTTTGTTGATTATCATTAGAACTCTTTTTCAATACTTCGTCCCTAGTTGTTGAATCATTGATATTCATCCTTGATGACCACTCTAGTATGAGGATAGTTCTTCTTTTGATAAGAATCTCGTAATCCTAATCCTTTGATTGTTGATCGTAGTCTTATTGTTTGGAATCCCTTAAAGATTGATATGATTCTTTCATGCCTTAAGAACTTTTAAAATGTTATTCTTTCTGGCATCTAATTCTTATAAAAATGCAAAGTTTTTAAAAGTTGAATTGCCAAAGGGGTAAAATGTTTTCTTGAGAATTGCCAAAGAGGAAAAATGTTTTCTTAACTTAGTGGATTGGACCTAGACGCAAGTCCTTTTCACACTTATTGATAGGCTCATATATAGCCTAGGGATCCCATTATATTTTAGAACCCAGCGCGGTTCGGGATTACTTCATGACTGATCACCGGTTATAATCTGTAGCGTCATAAAATGATTTTGAGCAATGATTTGGTTAAAAAGTTTTGATTTGAATAATGATGCCATGATACTATATATCTTGTTCCATGATATTATTATGCTTTTATGATATGATTTCTGCTACTGAATTGCAATGAATGTCGGCTTTCACCCTATCTTGATCCTTGATTCTTGAAAGCCCCAAACCTTTTTTCATAACCTTTGTATAGCCAAAGATAGAAATCTGCCACCTAGGCATTTATAAGTAGAATGCCTCAGATTTTGCTATTGTTATTATTATTGCTTTATAGAACTGCTAGGTAGTTACTTGCTGAGCTTTTGTGCTTATTTATATTTGCTTTTCTCTAACCATGGCCAGAATTAGGCGTTCATCTTGCATGAGCGTTCTGGCAGTCCCTACCGTGTCATAGGTTTCCAGATGCCAGAGCAGGTAGCTGTGAGTGTGAGCATCCGTAGTAGATGGAAGGATTCTTTAAGTTAGTTCAGACACAATGGGTTATCTATCGGTTCCATTCAGGAATCGAATGAAATTGAATTCATTAATTTTTTGGGTTGTAACTTATTTATTTTGGTTGGTAGTTGTAATCTTGTCTCAAACTTAATCCTGTTTAGATCCTGTTAGTATTTAATCGGGGTTTATTATATCTGTTGATATCATTAGTTTACTGGTGTGTGAGTCCTCATTTCCTAACCCCGAGATTGAAGTCGTCACAGGTTTGGTATCAGAGCTATAGGATGTAGTCCCTGAGACAAGTTAGGATAAAGGGTATTTGGGAAAATTATATTACGAGAGTGTTCGACTCATATAGAGTTGAATTAGACTATTAGGTTTAGCCTAGTGAATAGGATAAGAGCGTGAATAGAGTTAGGGCTTTGAGTCAGTTGGAGGTTTATTTAATCCTAATATTATTTCGTGGCTGCTATTTTATGTATTCTCTCAGGACCCTAGTTCAGACGATAACGGTTTTAATTCAGTGTTTGGTTGATGTTGATACTTAGGTTGTTGTTAAATATCAAAAGTGGTATTAATATATAGATGATTGATGTTGAGTTCAGTCTGGGATGTTGTGAGCATCAAAGTTCGTATTGATATCTAATTTGATATGACATCAAAATGAGTATTAATATCAAGAGTTGAGAGCTTTGGTCGATAGATTAGCTCATGAGTCTAGGCAACAGACTTCAGTGTTGGACAACAAGTGGATAGTTCGTGTTAAGATGGTGGAGCAGTTTGCCGGAGTAGATTGGACGAGGGACCGTCCACTAGTGATGCAGATGCTGAGGCCTGGAGGGTTTATAAGACCATTCGTTGGATGTAGTCCGTATTGAGAGAGATCTTGGATAGTTAGATGTGATGACCATATAGGACCTTTAGTGGAGCAATAGTGGTCGATGTTGTTACATTATGTTTGGTTTTCTATGGTTGTAATCTGTAAAGGCTAGGTAGAAGTTGAGGGTAGGAAAGGGGATGTTTTCCAGTTTTTCCTCTATTTTATCCTGCTGTATCATTATACCTTATGCCCGAACTTATTGTACCTAAACCTCTTTATTATGCACTATTGAAGCCTTATACAAATCTTTCTCCTTGTAAACCCTGGAAATCTTTATCAACTCTTTTACATATCATGTTTCTAAATACCTTGTAAATCATATCTTGTACCATGTGAGGACCATAATCGAGGAGCGAATTATGTAGTAATAGGATTGCATGTGCAAGTGGGTAAAGCTTAAAACCTACAAATGGTTACAAAAAGAATCTTTATTGTTATATATGCCATGCTATCGTATTACTAAATAATTGCTCAATCAGGATTGTAAAGAATGGTCACCTCACCAAACCACCAATCAAAAACTCAAACCCAAGACCAAGAACTAAACCAAGATACTCCTATGATGAACCGACTTGTTCAACTTTTCCAACAACATGTAGCCCCTAAATTATGAAACTTCAAATATTTTCAGTCCGTGCATCCCCCATTGTTTGTAGGATTTCCAGAACTGATTAAAGCTCAGTCATGGTTGAGAGAAATGGAAAAGCATTTGAGTTAGTGGAAGTTAAGGATGAGAAAAAGGCGCAGTACGCTAGTTATTACCTTTAGGTTGAGGCAAGTTATAGGTAGAAATCTTCCAAGGCACTGCTTGAAGGAAAAGTTATAATCTGGGAGAAGTTTATGGAGATGTTTTAGAGAATTATTTTCCAAATTATATGCAAGACCAGTTGGAGATGAGGTTTATGAATCTGAGACAAGAAGATGTGATTTGTTTTAAGTACAATCAAGAAGGTCACTATTTGACGCAATGCCCAAGTAAAGCAGGGAAGCCGGAATTGACTTAATTTAAATATGGAAAGGTGGGCCATATGGCAAGAAACTATAAGGAGCCTGTTCAAAAGGCAAATGTGCTTAAGATTACTGGACCATCGCCCTCTGCAGCAACAGCAACTCAACCAAGGGCAAGAACGTTCAACATGACAATGAAATGTGCTGTGCAGAATGCGGATGTGGTGGCAAGTATGCTTGATATAAACTCAGTAGAAGTTAAAGTGTTAATAGATTCTGGAGCAAGTAGATCCTTAATTGCTGAAAGTGTTATTGCTAGATTAAAGTGTGTTACATCCCTCTCGAACCTAATTTGATTGGAGAAGTAGCGAATCAAGAAAGAGTTACTACCAAGAGAATATATCCCATTTGTGATAGGATTATAGAAGGTCGACACTTTTCAGCTGACTTAATTCTTTTTAAGTTAGGAGAATTTGATGTTCTATTTGGGATGGATTGGTTTTCAAACCACTATGGGCAAATCGAATGTAGAAGCAAGAAAGTGAAATTAGAGACCAAGGATGGTATTGAAGAGATATTCAAAGGAAAGAAGCAAGAGAAGAAGTTTCTAATGGCTATCCAAATGAAGAGACTGTTACGACATGGGTGTGAAGCGTGCTTAGCACATGTGAAGGATGTAGAAAAGGATTTCTTAAGGATAAAAGATATTCCAGTAGTTAAAGATTTTCCCGATGTGTATCCAGATGAATTACCTGGACTACCTCCAGATCAAGAGGTTGAGTTTACGACTGATTTGGCTCCTGGAACGAAATCAATATCGAAAGCTCCCTATCGAATGGCGCCTATCGAGATAAAAGAGTTAGCGACGTAGTTACAAGAATTGCTGGATAAAGGAGTTATTTGCCTGAGTGTATCCCTGAGGGGTGCACCAGTGCTATTTGTAAATAAGAAAGATGAAAGTATGAGGCTATGTATCAATTATTGCGAATGGAATGAGTTGAGGAATAAGAATATGTATTCTCTATCGTGAATCGATGACTTTCTTTGATACATGGGAAGGAGCTACTTATTTCTCAAAGATTGACTTAAGATCTGGGTATCATCAGCTGAAGATTAAGCGAATAATATACCCAAGACGGCATTTCGAATAAGATATGGACACTATGAGTTCTTGTGATGGCGTTTGGATTGACAAATGCGCTAGCTGCATTTATGGATCTCAGGAATAGAGTATTCAAGGAATATTTTGATAAGTTCATGATCGTATTATTTATTGACGATATCTTGATATACGCCAAGATAGAGGAAGAATACATGGAATATTATAGGATTTCTTTGGAGATTTTGAAGAAAGAGAAGTTATATGCAAAGTTTTCGAAGCGTGAGTTTTGGTTAAAGGAAGTTCAATTTCTTGGACATATAGTTAACAATAAAGGTGTTAAAATAGACCCAGCCAAAATAAAAGTTGTGACGAATTAGGATAGGCCTAAGAAGCCTATAGAATTCATACGCTCTCTTGGATTAGCAGGGTATTACAAGAGATTTGTACAAGATTCTTCTAAGATTGATGTCCCATTGACTAAGTTGACCAGGAAAAATGAAATGTTTGTTTGGACGGATAAGTGCGATGGAAGCTTTCAAAAGTTAAAGAAAAGGTTGGTAACCGCATCAGTGTAGGTTTCACCCGACGAAAAGGTAAGTTTGTGATCTACAGCGATCCTTCATATAAAGGGCTAGGTTGTGTGTTAATGCAACACGGGAAAGTGATAGTATCTGTGACAAGGAAATTAAAGCCACACGAGCAGAAATATCTTACGAATGATCTAGAATTAGCAGCAATTATATTGGAGGCCTTATTCGTATGGTGTAAAGTGTGAGATTTAAACGGACCACAAAAGCTTAAAGTATATTATTACGTAGAAAGAATTGACTATGTGGCGAAGGAGATGGTTGGAATTGATCAAATATTACGACAGTATTATCAGTTATCTTCCCAGAAAGGCGAATATTGTAGTAGATGCACTAAGCCGTAAACAAGGGTTGAATGTGTTAAACTTCATCTAAGGAATTTATCAAGGATTTTGGGAAGTTGGAAATAGAAGTGCGAATTCCAGAAATGGAAAGTGAGGTAATGTATGCAATGACTTTTCTGCCGAAAATTTTAGAAAAGATTCGACGTCATCAAGAACAAATGATGAACTATGAGAAGGATAAGTTGTCTGTAAAAGAAATTAAGGCTCAAAAGGATAATAAAGGAATATCCCAAGTTGCCCACGTATCTGAAATTTTTAGTGTTATGGAATTGAAACACGAGATTCTTCATGAAGCGCATACCTAAAGATTATCGATTCACCATGGGAGTACAAAAATGTAAAAGGACTTAAAAGAAAGTTATTGGTGACCAAATATAAAAAAGGAAGATTGTGAAATGGATAAGTAAATGCTATACGTGCCAGAAAGTAAAAGTGGAACATTAGCGACCGAGTGGATTGCTTCAACCACTAGACATACCTGAACGGAAATGGGAGCTTATCGCGATGAATTTCGTGGTAAGATTACCAAAGACTAAGTCTAATCATCACGTAATATGGGTAATAATTGATCGATTGACAAAGTTAGCGCGTTTCTTGTATATTAGTGAAAGATTCTCATTGGAAAATTTTAGTTAAGATGTATGTGGATGAAATTGTGATGCGTCATGGAGTTCCGGTGTCTATCGTATCCGGTAGAAATCCAAAATTTAACTCGAGATCTTGGCGATAATTTCATGATCATTTGGAAGCTAAATTGAAAAATGAGTACGGCATATCATCCGCAGAACATCGGACAAAGTGAAAGGACTATTCAAACAATCGAAGGTACATTGCGAACTTGTGCATTGGATTTCAAAGGGAATAGAGATGACCTTTTTCCTCTGATTTAATTCTCTTATAACAATAGTTATCACGCAATTATCGACATGCCGCCTTACGAGGCATTGTATGGAAGAAAGTGCAGATCCCCTACCTACTGGGATGAAGTTTGTTACGACTGATATTTCTAAATCTTATCAATATATAAATTATGTGCTTATATTTGAGATTTAAATTGTGTGGAATAATAAATGTGGTTGATCTATATGTTGAGTGCCTATAAATTAAGTGTTTAATGTATTAGTTCATGCAAAAAAATTTAAAAGGGAAAAATCTTATTATTTAGTAATTTTAAAGAAAATATGAGTAAATCATTCTATATGAAAAATTGATTTTTTAAAATCTTTTAACAAAAATTTTCGAATTTTATATCATTAAATTTCTAAAATTATAAGCTATTTAATAATATTTATTTTATAATTTATGAAAGTGTATTTATATTTATAGAAATTGTTTTACATAGATTAGTTGATTTTTAATTAGCAAATTACTTAGTTGCCCATGCATGTATTTTACTCCCAAACACAAGTTAAGGGCAAACTTGGAAATTCCAACCCTACTAACTTCCACTTTATTAGCCAAATTACTTCTATATCCTTGCATGTAAAATGGCACAAGCTTGCTAGAAGGTTGTTTTTGTCAATTTCCAACTCCACTCACATTTTAATCAAATCAAACCATAAAAACAAATACAAGTTGTCATAATCACTTTACTCCACACTCCACCCTCACCTCTCTTCTCCTCCTCCCTCTCTCGGCCTTCCCTCTCTCGGCTCCTCCCTTAGACGAAGCCCCCACCCCCTTTCTTCTTCATTTCCATTCAAACATTCACCTTCCACTTAAGTAATTTTACTTCCTATATCTTGTTCATTTATAATCCAAAGAGTTTATGGTGAAAAGTTTATGTTTTGATCTTGCATGGTAGTGTTTTGTTAAACTCAAAGTGAACAACACCCTTGATTCTTGTGAATCCAAGGCCTTCACCAAGAGATATATTATCATAGGGTTGAGAATGGCTAGACATGAGTGTGTTACACTTATGCAAATGTTTTTTTCACCTTAATACATCCGGCCATGACTTGTTAGGAGCCGAATAAATGGTGTTTTTTTTCCTTGTTTGATTTTTGAAAGTTTATGTGATAATATCATGAATTTGGAAGTAAAACCTTGATAAAACTCTTTACATGTTAAGTTATAATTTTAGTTATGGTTAATGATAGGCTTGCATGTTGATTTTATGATGAAATTATTTTGGAAACCATATTATTTTGTCTTGTAAATTCAAAAGCATGCATTCATAGGTCCAACTCATGATTTTCGAAAGTTCTTGATAATTTGGATTGATTTTTGTTAATAATCTCTAATTTCAGTTGAGTTAAAATGTTAATTATGATTTGTGCTCCTCGATTATGTGATTTTAATTCATATATATATGGAGGATTTAAATTGTTATTTTCAAAGTGTGATGACTTGTAATTAGTATATTGTGTTAACTCTTGTTTTGCTATATTGCACCTTAGGTAAGGATGATCTCCACTAAGCCATTATTGTGTGTGGTAGTGTTAGTTCATTAGGTTGCCTTGGTTGAGGATTAGTTTGTGTTTTGGTTGATGTTTGGTTTGGTTTGTCAAGTGGGAAACATGGTGGAAAGGGGTACAATAGATTCTGCAGATTTTAAGTTTGGTATCATGAGGTTTAGAATGAGACTTGACCATGTCATTTTAATGAACTTTTAGGCCCTCACTAGGCCTTGGTTGGCCTTGGGTATACTTTAAATTTCAGGCGTTTTTTAGAGGTTTGTAGGTTGTTTGGTTAGGGACAGTTTTGCTACAACTTAAAAATGAGGAGTTTTGACCATGTCATGGGTAGGCCCTCACTAGGAATTGGTTGGCCATAGTTAGAGGGAGTTTTAGAGATGTTTTTCCAGCCATAGTTCATAGGAATTGAGTTAGAATCATGTGTCACAAGTTAGGGCAAAACAGGACACTTTTTTGTCTAGAAAACAGGGGAACCATGGACTTTAAGCTTAGACCTATGGAGGCCCAAGCTAGGCCCTTGAGCCACACAAAGTTTGGGAGTTGCCTTATGATCAGAAGAGTCTAGTGTAAAAGTTTGGGAGGTAAACTTAAAGTGTAAGGGTTTTAATTGTACTGAAAAACCCATTGGTGACATCCTGAAATCACTATAATGAGCACATTCACTTCACATTTAGCTTTAGAGTACTTACGAGTGAGGCCTAGGTTGATCACCATAGTTATAAAATAGTATAAGGTCAGTAGAGTGTAAGGCCTAAGTCAGGGTCAATAAGAATTTGATGGTTTAGAATAGGCACTTCGAGTTATGAGGTCAATATTAAGTGTTTTGGCTAGTTTAGCATAACTAAGTGACTTGAGTAAGTGGAGTGAGATCATCCAAGCTTAGTGATGCAATATAGTGCATTGATATATTATTATATACTTAAATGTGATATGTGATCATATGAGGCTATGTGAACTATTATGCTTATAGGATAATTGCAAGCATATATGTGTATATAAGCCTAAGTGCCAAAGTGGTTAATTTCGATTTATAATTAGGTTGAGTTGGTGAGAATATATTATAATGAAGTTATTATTATTTTGTGTAGGCTCACGAGACGAGGGTAAACTTTCCATTAAAATCGAGTAGAGCTCCCAGTTCCTCCCACCTGCCAGTCAAGTCAAGCCTTTCTCAAGGCAAGTGTTTCAATCTAGCTTTTGTTTACACTACAAGTGTGTATTAACCCAGCTTTTATATATGATGCGAGAATTCTAATTCACCTTGATATATATATGTACACATTTATCTTTCATATTATATACAAGTTCCATGAACCCTCAAGTATTTATTGCAAGTAGTTTAACTTTACTTGAAGATTTCTATGCAAGTGATTCAAAAGTCATACCATGCTAGTATACCAAAGTAATTGTGATGTTGAACCCTGTGGAAGTTATACTCAGTAACCCTATCTTAACACCTAAAAGTAAGTTATTCCTCAAAGATTGTTCACATATGCTTGATAACTCTATTCTTATCCTTAAACCATGATACCCTGTTATGCTTTGAACTGATGCTCACAATCTTTATATTTTAAGTACCTATATTTTATCTGGAACCACTACATTGAACCTAGTTTGACTTAGTTCCTTTATACCATTCAACAATCCTGCTAAACCTCATTGTCAAATTCCTTGTAAATAGAAACTTTACGATTCCATTTGATAAGGTATCAGTCTAGTTGATCATGGCTTTAAAGTTGATCTAGAACCCTTGAGAAAGATGTTCATTGTTTAATAGTTTAACCGTCATTTGGCATCAATTCAATTTTTAAATAAAACTTAAAAAGTGGATTTTCAGTTCCAAAGGGGGACAAATGTTTTCTTTAAATAGTGGATCTGGACTGAGACGCAAATCATTTCCGCTCTTAATTTGTATGCTTAAAGGTTGCCTAAGGATCCCATTAATGTTCCAGAACCCAGCGAGGTTCGGGATTACTTCGCGGTCGATCACTGGCTGTAATCTGTAGCGTCATAAAATGGTTTTTGATAAAGAAATGGTTTTGAAGTGTTTTATTACAAGAAAATGATGCCATCACCCTGATAGTTTATCTCTTGATATTATATTGTTGAATATTTCATTTCCATTGTTATTCTATTATTCTTATTTATGTATATTATAGCACTTGTTGAGCATTTGGCTCACTACTTGCTTTACCCTGATATTACAGCTAGCAGATATGGTTAGATTCAAGAAGACAGCGCGTAAGACTTGTGATGTCGATTCATATGTTCGAGCTCAGGTAGATTATTGATCGTTTTGTGTGAGGACCTGAAATTAAAAATCAGGTTGTAATAGTTAATAGTGTTGGGCTGTTCCAAACCATAAACTGTAAGATCTTGGATTCGGATGTATTTATTTCCTTTTGTTAACTATTGTAATAATTTGTATAATGTCTTTTGTTAAATTTGGGGCGTGACAGGTTTTGGTATCAGAGCTACGGTTTAGAGTCCCTGGATAACCCAAATAGGTTATATATGTATATGGATTTATAGAATATTATACGAGAGTGTAGGTATAGGTTATTCGAGTCACCCGCCAATAATTCTCTTATATATATATATATATATCTATGCATTTTTTGGCAGCAAAGGGCGCATTCCTTATCATCCTCTGAACCGTCCGACATAATTGCTTTCTTCGTGTATGCTGAGTTGAGGCGTGAGTTCGACAGGCTTCAGGGCAAGTACGATCGACTGTTAGAGTGATTGAAGAACATGTATCCGGATAGCCGAAATTATGGAGGAAAGCCTAAGGAGCAGATGACTGCGAGACTTGAGACCTTGGTTCAGTATGTTAACACTAAGCTTGATGAGATGCCATCGCATCGAGACCGTACCAGCTAGTATATTATCCAGATGATTGCGGATGAGCTCCACAGTATTGTGAAGATGCTTCGTGAAGAGAAGACTATCGGACCCCGTTATGATGAAGTGGAGCCTTAGTTATTTCCATTATCTACTTATCATGTCGTTGTATTGTTGGACTTTTTAGAATTCCCCGTTGTTTCCTTTAAATAAGCATGTTATCCCTAGATTCAGACTCTATTCCGATCTTGATGTACCTTGACCTTAATTTCGATAATTATGCACTATAATTCTATTTGCTTTCAATTGTTCTTATGCCTTTATATGCATCACCCTTATAGTTTAAATTGAAACCCGATCGTATATATGAATATAATGACTTGTGACACCCTAACCTTGAAATTATCTGTATTGTTCATACCTGTTTTGATATAAATTTTATTTAAGGATCATGCCACCTAAAAAGAAGAACCCAACAATAACTTCTACCACAGATCCTAATATTCTTTGATTGTTAGAAACCTTACAACAGCAAACAAATCCTATAGCTCAATAACAAAGAATTCTTCAACAACAATTCAAAAACCAAGATAACCATGAACCACACCAACCACCTGATCCACCAGTACCACCTCGACAAATTGTCATTTTCAAAGCTTTTTAGAATGTGAATCCAACTGCATTTCATGATACCACTGATCCGGTAATAGCTAACACATGGATTAGGGAAATGGAAAGAGCTTTTGAATTGGTTCAGCTAGGAGAAGATCAGAAGATGCCATATTCTACTTATTTTCTGAAAGAGGAAGTCATCTATTGGTGGGATTCAGTGAGACCTATAGAAGCAAATCAGCCGATTTCTTGGGAAAGGTTTAAGAAGCTATTCCAGGAAAAGTATTACCCTAAGTACATGCAGAATCATATGGAGCTTAAATTTCTTGAATTGAAGCAAAGAAGTATGTCTATATTAGAGTAAGAGAAGAAGTTTACGGAGCTGTCAAGGTTTGTGACAAAGTATACAACACTGAGGAAGAGAAAGCAAAGAGATTCCAACAAGGATTAAAGCCTTGGATCAGAGATAGAGTGGCTATGTTCGAGCTTGATACTTATGCTGGAGTAGTATAGAAAGCTGCTCTAATTGAGAGTAATGGGATACAGTCAAGGAAAGAAAAGGAAAACAAGAAGAGAAATGTTCCATTTTATGGAGAGAAGTCTGAAGCCGGAAGCTCACAAGACAGGAGTGTGAAGAGGATTGGATCCCACAAAGGTGGAAATTTTCAGAAGAATGGAAATTTGAATAAGAGACAAGATCCTAAGGGGAACAACCATCCAAGCGAAGGATAAGTTGGAGAAAATAGATTTCAGAGACCAGAATGTAAGTATTGTGGAAAAAGACATCCAGGAGTGTGTAATAAACTGAACATAACATGCTACAGATGCAACCAGAAGGGGCACTTGGCTAACGAGTGTATGATACCCAAGCCGGGAGTTACATGTTATAAGTGTGGAAAGACTGGACACATAGCTAGGGAATGCAAGTCAACTAGACCAGTCAAGGCTTTGATGAACGTGGTAAGTACTAGTGCAAGCATGCCAGCTGAGGTATTTGCATTACTTCCACCATCTACAGCAACTCCGCAAGCAACAGCAAGGACATTTTATTTAAAGATGAAGGACGCTGTTCAGAATTCTGAGGTGAGCAGGTTCACTTTTAATGAATAATGTTAAAACTAAGGTATTGATTGATTCTGGAGCTACTAGATCTTTAATATCAGAAACTTTTGTTGATAAACTTAAATATGATAAAATGACTTTGAATGAGGTAATATATATAGTAATTGCGAATCAAAAAAAGATTCATGTGAGTCAATTATGTCCTAAGTATGAGATTGATATTTCGGGACATAAATTTTCAGCAAACTTGATACTTTTCAAGTTAGGGGAGTTTGACATAATCTTAGGCATAGATTGGTTAGGAGAGAATAACGCTCAGATAAATTGTAAATCTAAGAAAGTGTATTTAAAGACGGAGAATGGAGAGAAAGTGGTATTTTAGGGTCAGAGGCAAGAGCATTTTTTTCTTACAATCGTCCAGGATAAGAAATTGCTTAGGAAAGGTTGCGAATCGTTCCTAGCCTATGTAGTAGATTCAGAAAGAGAGAGCCTCGGCATGGAAGATATTCCCGTAGTCAGCGAATTTCCAGATGTGTTTCCAGATGAACTACCAGGTTTACCGCCCGATCGACAAATTGAGTTTGAGATCAACCTTGCTCCAGGCACGAAACCAGTTTCGAAGGCACCATATAGAATGGAACCATCAGAAATGAAAGAGTTGGCGAACCAGCTACAGGAATTGTTGGACAAAGGAGTGATACGGTCAAGTACGTCGCCATGGGGAGCACCTGTTCTATTTGTAAAGAAGAAGGATGGAAGCATGAGGTTATGTATAGACTATCGGGAGTTGAATAAGCTGACGATTAAGAACCGTTACCCGCTACCAAGGATAGATGATTTATTTGATCAGCTGAAAGGAGCTAAGTGCTTTTCCAAGATTGATTTAAGATCAGGATACCATCAACTAAAGATCAAAGAAGAAGACATCCCGAAGACAGCATTCAGGAAAAGATACAGACATTATGAATTCTTAGTAATGCCTTTTGGGTTGACTAATGCTCCTGCAACATTTATGGATCTGTGAACCGAGTATTTAAAAAGTATTTGGACAAGTTTGTAGTGGTATTCATTGATGATATTCTTATATATTCAAAGTCAGAAGAAGAACACATGCATCATCTATAGATAGCATTGGAGATACTCCAACAAAAGAAGTTGTATGCCAAGTTTTCTAAATGCGAGTTCTGGTTAAAGGAAGTTCAATTTTTGGGACATGTTATTGGAAGTGAAGGAGTCAAAGTGGATCCGGCAAAGATTGAGGCAATTATAAGTTGGGAGAAACCAAAGACACCTACGGAAGTGCGAAGTTTTCTAGGATTGAAGGGATATTATAGAAGGTTTGTTAAAGATTTCTCGAAGATCTCCACGCCATGGACTAAGTTGACTAGGAAGAATAAAAAATTTGAATGGAATGCAGAATGTGAAGATAGTTTTCAAGAATTGAAGCAGAGTTTGGTTACAGCTCCGGTGTTAGTATTACCAGCAATCAAGGAGACTTTGTGATTTTCAGTGATGCTTCACATTAAGGACTGGCTTGTGTGCTAATGCAGCACAACAAGGTGATTGCGTATGTGCCAAGATAGTTAAAACCACATGAATTGAAGTATCCTACGCATGACTTGGAATTAGCAGCTATAGTATTTGCACTTAAGATTTGGAGACATTACCTTTATGGAGAAAGGTGTGAGATCTACACGGATCACAAGAGTTTGAAGTATATTTTCACTCAGAATGAGCTCAATATAAGGCAAAGAAGATGGTTGGAATTGATTAAGGACTATGATTGCTCGATAAATTATCATCCGGGAAAAGCGAACATTTTAGCTGATGCTTTGAGTAGGAAGGAGAGGTTGAATATGGTAGCAATACCAAAGGAATTATCTGAAGAAATTAAGAGATTTTGAATTAGAACTTTGTGATTGCGGAAAAGTTGAAGGGATTTGTCATACTATGACTTTTCAGCCAATATTGATGGAAAAGATAAAGAAATATTAGGAAGAAGTGATGAAACAGGAGAATAATCAACTGACTGGAGAAGAGATTTGTACTCAAAGGGATGAACAGGGTATATTAAGGTTTTCCTCAAGAATTTGGATTCCTCATGTCACTAAATTGAAGAATGAGATATTGCAAGAAGCTCACAACTCTAGATTTTCAATCCATCCGGGAAGTACCAAGATGTACCAGGACTTGAAGCAGAATTTTTGGTGGCAGAATATGAAGCGAGAAGTAGCAGAATGGGTTGTGAAGTGTTATACTTGTCAGAAAGTGAAGGTAGAACATCAAAGACCAAGCGGATTAATTCAGCCCCTTAAAGATTCCAGAATGGAAGTGGGAAAACATTGCCATGGACTTTATAGTAGGATTACCATGAATGAAATCTGGACATGACGCTATATGGGTTATAGTTGATCGCCTTACGAAGTCGACACATTTTCTTCCAATTAATGAGAAGTCTTCATTGGACAGATTGGTCCATATGTATGTGCGTGAAATTGTATTATGACATGGCGTGCCTGTATCGATAGTTTCAGATAGAGATCCACGATTTAACTCGAGATTCTGGAAGCAATTTCAAGAAAGTCTTGGTACAAAGTTAAACATGAGTACGGAATATCCTCCGCAGACTGATGGTCAAAGCGAAAGGACAATTCAAACAATTGAAGACATTATGCGCAGTTGTGCGATTAATTTTGCCGGAACTTGGGACGACCACCTGCCATTGGTAGAATTCTCCTATAACAAAATCTATCACACCAGTATTGGCTTGCCACCATACGAAGCTTTATACAACGGAAGTGCAGATCACCAACTAGTTGGGATAAAGTGGGAGAAGGAAAGATTCTAGGCCTGGAATTGGTATGACAAATGCATGAGACAGTCAAATTGATTCAGAAGAGATTACTTGCTGCTCAAGATAGGCAAAGAAAGTATGCAGACCCGGCACGTAAGGATACCAGATTCCAAGTAGGTGAAACCATTTTGCTGAAGATATTACCGAGGAAAGGATTGTCTAGATTTGGCAAGAAAGGGAAGTTAGCACCTAGATATATTGGTCCTTTTGAAGTTTTGAGTCAAGTGGGGAAGGTGGCCAATGAATTATCTTTGTCGCCTCAGTATCAGCATGTGCATAATGTGTTTCGTGTGTCATTGCTTAAGAAGTACAATCCTGATGCCAACCATATGATAGAGTATGAACCTATAGAGATTCAGGCAGATCTGTCATTTATGGAGCAACCTATCAAAATACTCAACTGGTAAGAGTAGAGTCTTAGAAATAAGTTGGTCAAGTTGGTAAGAGTACTTTGGAGAAATGCCAAGGTTAAAGAGTCAACGTGGGAACTAGAGTCGGATATGCGTAGCCGGTATCCTCACTTATTCTCCTAGATTCTGAGGACAGAATCCTTTAAGGGGGAGAGGATGTTACGACCGGTATTTCTAAATCTTATCAATATATAATTGTGTGCTTATATTTGAGATTTAAATTGTGTGGAATTATAAATGTGGATGATCAATATGTTGAGTGCCAATAAATTAAGTGTTTAACGTATTAGTTCATGCAAAAAATTTTAAACGGGAAAAATCTTATTATTTAGTATTTTTAAATGAAATTAAGAGTAAATCATTCTATATGAAAAATCTATTTTTAAAAATCTTTTAACAAACTTTTTCAAATTTTATTTGATTAAATTTCTAAAATTATAAGCTATTTTATAATATTTATTTTGTGATTTATGGAAGTGTATTTATATTTATAGAAATTGTTTTGCATAGATTAGTTGATTTTTAATTAGCAAATTACTTAGTTGCCTATGCATTTTACTCCCAAACACAAGTTAAGGGAAAACTTGGAAATTCCAACCACACTAACTCCCACTTTATTAGCCAAATTACTTCTATATCCTTGCATGCAAAATGGCACAAGCTTGCTAGAAGGTTGGTTTTGTCAATTTCCAACTCCAATCATATTTTAATCAAATCAAACCATAAAAACAAATACAAGTTGTCATAATCACTCCACTCCACACTCCACACTCCACCCTCACCTCTCTTCTCCTCCTCCCTCTCTCGGCCTTCCCTCTCTCTCAGCTCCTCCCTTAGCCGAAGCCCCCACCCCCTTTCTTCTTCATTTCCATTCAAACATTCACCTTCCACTTAAGTAATCTTACTTTCTATATCTTGTTCATTTATAATCCAAAGAGTTTAGGGTGAAAAGTTTATGTTTTGATCTTGGATGACAGTGTTTTGTTAAACTCAAAGTGAACACCCTTGATTCTTGTGAATCTAAGGCCTTCATCATGAGATATATTATAATAGGGTTGAGAATAGATAGACATGAGTGTGTTACACTTATGCAAATGTTGTATTCACCCTAATCCATTTGACCATGACTTATTAGGAGCCGAATGGATGGTGTTATGTTGCCTTGTTTTATTTTTGAATGTTTATGTGATAATATCATGAATTTGGAAGTAAAAACTTGATAAAACTCTTTGCCTGCTAAGTGATCATATTAGTCATGGTTAATTCTAGGCTTGCATGTCGATTTTATGATGAAATTATTTTGGAAACCATATTATTTTGGCTTGTAAATTCGAAAGCATGCATGTATAGGTTCAACTCATGATTTTAGAAGGTTCTTGATCATTTGGATTGATTTTTGTTAATAATCTCTAATTTCAGTTGAGTTAAGATATTAATTATGATTTATGCTCCTTGATTATGTGATTTTAATTTGTATATATGGAGGATTTAAGTTGTTATTTTCAAAGTGTGATGACTTGTAATTAGTGTATTGTGTTAACTCTTGTTTTTCTATATTGCACCTTAGGTAAGGATGATCTCCACTAAGAGATTATTGTGCGTGGGAGTGTTAGTTTAGTAGGTTTCCTTGGTTGAGTATTAGTTTGGGTTTTGGTTGATGTTTGGTTTGGTTTGTCAAGTTGGAAACATGGTGGAAAGGGGTACAATAGATTCTGTAGATTTTCAATTTGGTATCATGAGGTTTAGAGTGAGACTTGACCTTGTCATTGTAATGCACTTTGAGGCCCAAGTCACCAGAAGCTAATACAAGGGGTATATTTTAGATTTCAGGTGTTTGTTAAAGGTTTGTAGATTGTTTGGTTAGGTCACGAGTGAATACACCAAATCTGTCCAGCATGGGACAGTTTTGCTACAACTTATAAATGAGGAGTTTTGACCATGTCATGGGTAGGCCCTCACTAGACCTTGGTTGGCCTTAGTTAGAGGGAGTGTCAGAGGTGTTTTTACAGCCATAGTTAATAGGAATTGAGTTAAAATTATGTGTCACAAGTTAGTGCAAGACAGGACCCTTATCTGTCTAGAAAATAGGGGAACCATGGACTTTAAGCTTAGGCCTAGGGAGGCCCATGCTAGGCCTTTGAGTCACACCAAGTTTGGTAGTTACCTTTTGATCAGAAGAGTGTAGTGTAGAAGTTTGGAAGGTAAACTTGAGGTTTAAGGGTGTCAATTGTACTCAAAAACCCATTGGTGTCATCCTGAAATCACTATAATATGAGCACATTCACTTAACATTTAGTTTAGAACACTTATAAGTGAGGCCTAGTTTGACCACCATAGTTGTAAGATAGTATAAGGTCAGTAGAGTGTAGGGCCTAGGTCCGGGTCAATAGGAACTTGATGGTTTAGAAAAGGCACTTCGAGTTATGAGGTCAATATTAGGAGTTTTGACTAGTTTAGCATAACTAAGTGACTTGAGTAAGTGGAGTGAGATCATCCAAGCTTAGTGATGAATTATAGTGTGTTGATGTATTATTATATACTTAAATGTGTTATGTGAGCATATGTGGCTATGTGAACTATTATGCCCATAAGGTAATTGTAAGCATGTATGTGTATATAGGCCAAAGTGCCAATGTGCGTAATTTCGGTTTATAATTAGGTTGAGTTGGTGAGAATATATTATAATGAGGTTATTATTATTTTTTATAGGCTCACGAGACGAGGTTAAACTTGCCATTAAAGTCGAGTAGAGCTCCTAGT
Source organism: Apium graveolens (assembly GCF_009905375.1). NCBI lineage: Eukaryota > Viridiplantae > Streptophyta > Magnoliopsida > Apiales > Apiaceae > Apium > Apium graveolens. The sequence goes on from NC_133655.1 coordinate 57,460,961, forward strand.
TTCTCCCACCTGCCAGTCAAGTCAAGCCTTTCTCAAGGCACGTGTCTCAACCTAGCTTTTGTTTACATTGCAAGTGTGTATTAACCCAACTTTTATATATGATGAAAGAATTCTAATTCACCTTGATATACATGTACACATCTATCTTTCGTATTATATACAAGTTTCATGAACCCTCAAGTATTTATTGTAAGTAGTTTAACTTTACTTGAAGATTTCTATGCAAGTGATTCAAAAGTCATACCATGCTAGTATACCAAAGTAATTGTGATGTTGAACCATGTGCAAGTTATACTCAATAACCCTATCTTGACATCTAAAAGTCAGTTATTCCTCAAGGATTGTTCATATATGCTTGATAACTCTATCTTATCCTTAAACCATGATACCCTGTTATGTTTTGAACTGATGTTCACCATCTTTATATTTTAAATACCTATATTTTATCTGGAACCACTACATTGAACCTAGTTTGACATAGTTCATTTATACCATTTAACAACCCTGTTAAACCTCATTGTCAAATTTCTTGTGAATAGAAACTTTGCAATTCCATTTGATAGGGTATCAGTCTAGTTGATCATGGCTTTAAAGTTGATCTAGAACCCTTGATAAAGATGTTCATTGTTTAATAGTTTAACCGTCATTTGGCATCAATTCAATTTTTATAATAAAACTTAAAAAGTGGATTTTCAGTTCTAAAGGCGGATAAATGTTTTCTTTAAATAGTGCATCTGGACTGAGACGCAAGTCATTTCCGCACTTAATTTGTAGGCTTAAAGGTTGCCTAGGGATCCCATTAATGTTCCAGAACCCAGCGAGGTTCGGGATTACTTCGCGGATGATCACCGGTTGTAATCCGTAGCGTCATAAAATGGTTTTTGATAAAGAAATGGTTTTGAAGTGTTTTATTACAAGAGAAAGATGCCATCACCCTGAGAGTTTATCTCTTAATACTATATTTTTGAATCTTTCATTTCCATTGTTATTCTTTTATTCTTCTTTATGTATATTACAGCAGTTGTTGAGCATTTGGCCCACTACTTGCTTTACCCTGATATCACAGCTAGTAAATATGGTTAGATTGAAGCAGACAACGCGTAAGACTTGTGATGCCGATCCATATGTTCGAGCTCAGGTAGATTAGTGATCGTTTTGTGTGAGGATTCAAAATTAAAAATCAGGTTGTAATAGTTAATAGTGTTGGGCTGTTCCAAACCCTAACTGTAAGATCTTAGATTCAGATGTATTTATTTCCTTTTGTTAACTATTGTAATAATTTGTATTGTGTCTTTTGTTAAATTTGGGGCATGACAAAGTTGGCGAACGCTAATTATTAGCCCATAGTTGATGCAACAGATGAAAGAGAAAATGGATGTGATTCACAAAAGGCTGATTGCTGCTCAAGATCGATAGAAGAAAGATGCAGATCAAAATAAGAAAGGATGTGATGTTCGCACCCGCAATCAAAGTATTGTTAAAGATCCCTCCATGGAAAGGTCCTTCCAGATTCTGGAAGAATGGCAAGTTGAGTCCTAAATATACTGGACCATTCGAAGTGCTAAGGCAAATTGGAAAAGTAGCATATAAGTTAGCGTTACCAATACAGATGCAACATCTTTATAACGTGTTTCATGTTTCTCTTCTGAAGAAGTATAATGTTGATGATAGTCATGTGATTGATCTAGGACACACAGAAATTCAACGAGATCTATCATATATGGAGCATCTAGTATAAATTCTAGATCATAAAGAAAAAGCGCTTACAAATAAAGTGGTGCCTCTAGTTAGAGTTTTGTGGAGAAATCCCAGGATAGAAGAGTCAGCTTGGTAAAATAGAAAGTGAATTATGGGAGAAATATTCCCATTCTATTTGTTTAGATTAGATTCTGAGGACAGAATCCTTTTAAGGGGGTAGAATGTAACGACTGGGAATTTTCGCGAATTAATTATGCGAGTAAAGTGTAATTATGTGAATTATGTGTTATTATGCGGGAATGGAAATATTTAAATAAATAGTATATTCCAGTTTAACGTGTTAGCTGGTATGAAGAGAATGATTGTGAAGCGTAGTTGAAAATGCTCAGCGTCGGGCAGTCACTCAGGACACGACCCGTTACGCGAAGAATGAATATTAGTAAAAAGAAAATTTTATGATTAAGTATATTTCATTACGATACGTGATATGTGAATATAAGTTGTTAACTATTAAGGTACATGATTATGTAATTATATGCTTGTATGATATTATTTGGAATTTTAGAAAATAAGAAGTGCATTAATTGCTATTTATATAGGTTATAAATGCATTTTTGTTCTTTAAGAAAAATAGTTTTTAAAATATTTTTTTTTATAAATTTCGAATTTGATTTTATTAAATTTCTAAAATTCTAAGCTATTTTATGATGTCACTCTTTTATTTTATAGATTTATGGTTTATTTATAAAATGTATTCTTTTTAATTAATTAGATTAATAATTATGTGATTACCAAGTTGCCCTTGCATGCATTTCTTCTCCTAATACTCATTGGGGGCATTCATGTCATTTTCCACCCCACTAACTCTTTTCTACCTAACCAAATTACCACTCTAGCCTTGCATGCATTTTGTGCTAGTAGTAGGAGAAGGATAGATTGGTAAATTCCAAAATCCACTAACTTGTGCACATGGGAGAATCAAATAAAAAGCTTGTCATTTCACTCACCACTTCACTCATCTCATTTTTTTCCACTCTCTCCCCTCTCTCCTCTCTCCCTCTCTTTCGGCTCTCTCCCTATCTTTTTTTCTCTCTCACCCGAACTCTCTCTCTTTCTCTATCCTACATGCAACACCAAAATCTACTTAGAATTCAAAGATCTTGCCATTAATCTTTATCATTTTCAATTCTCTATCCATATACTCTTTGCATGTAAGCGTTTAAGGGAGTTTTTGCATCAACATCTCTCGGTTATATCTAAGAAAATACAATTTCTTAGTTTATGACCTTAAGAGAGAGTATAGTACATAAGATATGTGATTTTCTTTGTTTGTTTTGGAGATAGGTTCGACTTTTGCTATTAAAAAGGTGATTTTTATTTTGATTCAAAGTTTACAAAGGGTTTTGGTTCAAAGATTTGGTTTTTGGTTCGAATGAATGAGTTTTGCAAAAGGGTTTTAATGTTCGATTGGTTTTGATGATATATATATATATATATATATAAAACCTTTGTTTTTGAGTTGGTTTCCTTGCATGCGTGTAAAGTCCTAAGTGTAATTGTGACGCCCTCCGAACCCGGGGTCTAGATTTGGAGGTCACTAACCGATAAATTATAATATAATAAACACAGCGGAATAAAATAATAAAATAATAAATATGACCCCTTGCATGCAACTGGATCGATCACAGGTTATAGTATGAAACATACACTAATACAAACCAAGTGTTATTACAACATATAAGTCTAATTAATTTTACAGATTATTCAAATTTTATTACAAACCTCTTAACTATCCGAGCGTCCCAAACTGTCTACCTGGAAAACACACCAAACTATCTACTAGCACATAACTTCTGGTCAGACCTGGAACTCAAGCTTGCCCTGGCCTAGCTGAAAGAATCAGGATATGAAACAAGTACGAGTGAAAGAAATGCTCAGCAAGCAATATATAGCTTATGATTTAGAACCCCAATAACAATATATCTAATGAATAAAACCAAACCACAATATCTGAACAATGTCAAAACTAATATAACTTTTGGATAATAAACAACATTTGCTTATATATTTTATTTTGGGATTGGAATCCTCTAACGACGGTGTGTTGCCGCCGGTGATCAGCCGTGAAGTAACACCGGTATGCCGAAGCATATCCAAGTAAACAAAAGGGTACCCAAGGCACATATCGGCCTAACAAGGTGTTATATCCTGTATAACACATAGCTCACACTAGACCGCCGCCACGGCCTCTTATATAACCATCCAATCCATAAAAATAGTTTTCAATCAATGGAGTCGAATCAAATGACATCCTTAACCACATAACTCCCCATTTCTAGAGTTATCTCAACAACCAATGGCGAAATAACTAGAACAATTAGTTATTCGCTAATCTTGATTCAAAGCTTCACTGTATAGAGTAATTTGTAGCGAAATATAAAAACATTTAACTATTCTGAACTTAGAATAATATAGAAATTGAATAATAGAGTCAGAATAATCATCACTTGAACGATAAGTGAAGATATAGATACTTGCAGAATAGAATTCATAATAGTATCACTTGAATAATAAGTGAAGGTAGGTATACTTGCCTGGTATGCTCGATAACCATTGACTATAACTCTGCTTATAGCTGCTGGCTACTATCTCCGTCTAACACTTGACTGCACTCCTTGATACTCGATTCTATAAACAAAAGGACTATCTTAATTGACACCAAACTCAATCGACGTAAATGTACGTCTTGCCATCTACCCGATCCTTTATAACTAATCATGGCATTCTGAAACGATAAACAGATAGCATGCATATCACGTAACACGTAATCATGTTATTCATATATCATGTAATCATATATTTCATATAACACATAAGTCAGATTGTCAAAAGATAGGTCTCAGTACGATCAGAATTGAAATCAGGTCAATACTAATGCTAATCGATCAGATACCAACTCAGAAGGACTATTAAATCAAATGAAATTTCAATACAAAATAAATTAGGTCTTAAAAGTATTTTTATTGGAAGCGTAATGTTTTTTCTGAATCGTTACGCGTTTGTTTCATATTAAACGGACTAACGGTTTATTTATTACGAATAAAATAAGAAATCAATATAATTAAATCAATTAATAATGATATTAATTGATTTTTAAATACAAAAATATAATTTTTATAAAGCTTAAAAATAATTTTTTTTAGGAATTATTTGAATTAATTATAAATAATTTACATTTATTTAACTATTTATAATTAAAATTAATTGATTGAATGATTTAATCAATTAATTAAACTCATAAATAATTAACTAAAATAAATTATAAATAATTAAATCAAATTGAATTTTGAAAATAATAAAAGAAAATAATTTTAGGAATTTAAATTAATTAAGAAAATGATTTTTAGAATTTAAAATAATAAGTAAATGATTTTTGAAAATAAAATAAATGATTTTTTAGAATTTTTAAAAAAATATTTTAAAAAGAAAACAACAGAAACAGGTTACAGAGTTTGATCATCTTCAACCTGGGATCTAAGGGCGGCCAGAGCTAAGAACATCGCCTGAAAACTCGAAGAACATCGCTAGAATCTGGAAATTCCAGAAATCGGCCGTTGGCCTTCGTTTTCCGGCTAAGTTCCGGTAGCCTTCAACCGGCCCCATAACAACACCAAACGCCCCGGTTTTTGACACTAAAACCTCCTAAAATCCTTCCTTAAACTCCCAACAACCTTAACAAGGTCCAAAGATCCCAGAATCGTAGCTTCCGGTAAAAAACCGATCAATTTCAAGAATTATCCGGCGAAAACTAGGAATCATTGAATACTCAACCAAAATCAGCGTATTACATACCAAAATAAAGCTCAAGATATCTATAATCTTATACAACCATCAAAACAATAAGAAATAACACATATAAACCAGAAAATCAAATTAAAAATCCGGTGAAAACCGAAAACTCGGTTTCATCAATCCTGAACTACAACAAGCCAACCAAATACTTAAATCGATTCTAAAGATCATTTTAAAGCTATTTGTAACATCAAAATTAACCAAAGATCAACAAAAATCCAAAACGAATTCAAGCTCAAGAATGATAAAATCGATTTTACAATATACTTACCCTCGGATTATGAAATTGGTATCAATAGAAAGCTCTCGTCGAGATGATGATTTTGATTACTAGAACACTTGATTTAATTTCCTGGTAAGCCCAAAATCATTGATCAAAGGTTTGAGAAAAATTTTCACCCCCAATATTTGTTCTTAAATTTTCTGAAAAAAATAAAATGAATAAAATAATTAATCTGCTGGTATTTATACTTATACAGAAATTAATACTCTTATAAAAATTAAGGGTGTTTTTATCCCCTAATTATAATAATTAGGGCCCAGAAATAATAATTACGGGGAATAATTTTAAAATAATAAAATACAAAATTTATATCAAAATTCCCCAAAAATTGCGAATAATTCGAAAATGCAGAAATCCTGGGTATTTGAAATACGATTGATTTTATAAAAATAAAAACACGAATTTTGTGGATTTTGACGTCCTGGTGGGGTCCTGGTTTGTTTGTTTTTGAAAAACAAAAACGATACCTAAATTACCAGAAAACCCCGAAAACACATTAAATACATTCAAACACGCATAAAACGAAATAAAACGAGTACCTCGATAAAGACACAAATAAATACGAGTCCAAATTGCAGATCGATTCATATAATTACAGTTTAAACATATAACAATAACTCGAAAAATTTTCTGGCCCGCACGGGAATTCCAATAACAGTTATAACACATAATATCATGATAATAATCAAATTAAACTTATAAAACATGCAATATATATTCATTGATCATATAATATTCACATAATTTTCCCGGATATTACAGTAATCAAGTTATATTTTGTTTGATTTGGAAAGAAGATGGGTTAAATGATTCGATCATGGGTTTAATTAAGTTGGATTTGTGATTTAGAATATTGCATGTTGAGTTGATTGATTGCATGTCGATTCTACAAGTTGTTTTGTTGTTAATTGGGTTATTGTTTAATTTGGAAATAGAATTTAGTTTATATTGGATATGTGAGTAGATAAGTATGAATAAGTTAAGTTTTGATTATTAAAAGCATGGATTTCATTCGGTTTTCAAAGGAATAAATGACTGGATTCATGCATGTTAAGATTATTGTTCAAAAATAATGTTTTGGTTCAGTTTTTGAATTAAAAGAAATGATTTCAAGAAGTGTTCTGGTTTGTAATGGATTAAAATAGGTTTAAATTGTAAATAGAACCTTGCATATCGATATTTGATAAATTATTTGTGTTTTATTGAAAAAGCCAAATGGTATATGGTATTAAAAAGGGTTAATTCAAGTTGTTTGGTCAATTTAATTTTAGAGTCTAATTATATGGTTTTTGTAAGATTGATTTGGTGTTTAAAAGATGTTTGGTTAGTTGCATGTCAAGTTAAGTGGTTGCATGTTGATTTCTTGGCTTGGTACCATTTGTTTTGGTTCGAATATTATAGTTAAAAATTAAGGAATAGTTGTTTGGTTGTCGAGTTATTTAGATCATAATTGTTTTGTCAAGATATAGATTTAAGTATACAAGTATATACTCGCTATGTGATTATGCTTGAATATACGAGTTAAGTATATAAGTATATACTACTAAGTGCTATGTGAATATTCTGTGATTATACTCATGTATATAAGTTAAGCTTTAATGCCAGTTGGGATATTCGTTAGACGTTCAGGGAACGTCGAGTGCGAATAAGTATCTAATTAGGGATTATGTTTTGGATTGTAGATTCAGATAACGGAGGAATTCAGGATTGTAGATTCAAATAGTGGAGGCATTCAGGCTAGAAAAGGGAAAAGAAACTTAGGTGGCAGTAGTTCAACTTCAGTAGTTTAGTTTCAATTTTAGTAAAGCAGGAAAGCGATTTAAGGGAAGTAACTCTGCCTTGTCTTATGAATTGATATTGCTAATTCCATGATAAAGTAGTGATTTTTTTACTTGTGATAAACCTTTTATTGATTTCTGAGAAACCATAATATTGATTCTTGTGATAACTTGTTATTGAATCCTGTTCGACCATTTACAACCGCTTGATTGATTCAAACCCGATTACATTGCCTATTTCCTTTGTCACCCTATGATCTCGTAAACCCTAAGAGAACCTTTATGAATTCCCTTGCGAAATGTCTTGAGTAACCTGTATTCTTCATTAACTTGAATACCTTTTCCTTGATGATTAATTCTCTTGAATACCTCGAACTTGATTTTTAGTATTGCTTCAATAATTCCCTATATTGACCATTGCTTATAATTCGAATTCCTTGAACTACATTTATTTGATAACTATCCTTTATTTCCATATCCAAACTTTGTAACTGGATGTACGCCATGTACTACACTTGATATCAGACACCCCTACCTTTGTTGATTATCGTTATAACTCTTTTTCAATACTTCTTCCCTAGTTGTTGAATCATTAATGTTCATCCTTGATGACCCCTCTAGTATGAGGATAGTTCTTCTTTTGATAATAATCTCGTAATCCTAATCCTTTGATTGTTGATCGTAGTCTTATTGTTTGGAATCCCTTAAAGATTGATATGATTTTTTCATGCCTTTAGAACTTTTGAAATGTTATTCTTTCTGGCATTTAATTCTTATAAAAATGCAAAGTTTTTAAAAGTTAAATTGCCAAAGGGGAAAAATGTTTTCTTGAGAATTTCCAAAGGGGCAAAATGCTTTCTTAACTTAGTGGATTGGACCTAGACACAAGTCCTTTTCACACTTATTGATAGGCTCACATATAGCCCAGGGATCCCATTATATTTGAGAACCCAACGCGGTTCGGGATTACTTCGCGGCTGATCACCGGCTGTAATCCGTAGCGTCATAAAATGATTTTGAGCAATTATTTGGTTAAAAAGTTTTGATTTGAATAATGATGCCATGATACCATAAATCTTGTTCCATTATATTATTTTGCTTTTCTGATATAATTTCTGCTATTGAATTGCAATGAATGTCGGCTTTTACCCTATCTTGATCCTTGATTCTTGAAAGCCCCAAACCTTTCTTCATAACCTTTGTATAGACAAAGATAGAAATCTGCCACCTAGAGATTTATAAGTAGAATGCCTCAGATTTTTCTATTGTTATTATTATTGCATTATAAAACTGCTATGTAGTTACTTGCTGAGCTTTTGTGCTCATTTATATTTGCTTTGCTCTAACCATGGCAGTTAAGAAAGAAGATGGCCAGACTTAGGCATTCAGCTCGCATGAGCGTTCCTGGCAGTTCCTACCGTGTCATAGGTTTGTAGATGCTAGAGCAGGTAGTAGTGAGTGTGAGCATGCGTAGTAGATGGAAGGATTCTTTAAGTTGGTTCAGATACAATGGCTTATCTGTCAGTTCCATTTAGAAATCGAATGAAATTGAATTCGTTAATATTTTGGGTTGTAATATATTCAATTTGGTTGGTAGTTGTAATCTTGTCTCAAACTTAATCCTATTTAGATCCTGTAAGTATTTAATCGGGGTTTATTATATCTGTTGATATTATTAGTTTACTGGTGTGTGAGTCCTCATTTCCTAACCCCGAGATTAAGGTCGTCACATTTGGATTCTTTTAAGTGGTATAATTCCTGATATTCCTCAACTTCCATGAAGAAGTATACCTCATAAACTCATCAGATAATATCTGAGTCCTTATTTACGAGCTGCAATTTTGACTAAGTCATATTCGTTTCTAGATTTGAATTCTCGGAAGATAACCAATGATCAATGATATGCCATTATGGATCAAAGATTTCTCCTAAAGTCTGTGAAGACTTATCAGAGTCTCCAAGATCTTAACCCAAAAGATCAGAGTCCAAGATCATTTCACATATCATAGACTAGAATATGAGAATTAAGATTGATCAACTTCCAGGATCATAGGTTCTCATTCAAGATCAGAGATAAAGAGCAGAGACATGATCCAGGATTTCAACCATTGCCATTGACCTTGATATGGTATAACAACGATTATTGCGTCAATACCTTCATTATGTGTGTGAATCTTACATGTGCATTGGAAATATTTTAATCAAGGGGTATTGACTCTCATACAGATGCCCTGGCTAACATGCGAATTTTCAATAGATAACATTTTGTTGGGAGAATGCACCTAGTAACTATTTATATGCCTTTTTCAGATTTATATCCTTTTGAGAGAATACGGATGGGCTTATAGATGTCTTAGGTCATAAATACTCTACTTCTTTGTGAGAGACAGAGTTGTAGGGTTAACCTTTCCTTCCTTATGTGGTGCTTCTTGGCACTATCTCCCTCATTCTCAACACAACTCCAATACCAAATGGTAATTTTGTCTGATCACTAGGTTGATATCTCAAGAAAATTAAGTGAATCAGAACAAAATATGGGGAATATATCAGAGTAAGGTAATGGAATACTGTTTGAGAAGTGTTTTGGTTCTAATGACTTGGGTTAGAACCTATGAGGTTTGATAGGCTCTCAGTCTGTTCCTAAAACCATTGAGGGTGTTGAAGATCACAAACATCTGAAGTACAATACCTAGAAAATTTAAAGATAAAGAACAAAGTGATTTCAGAACCAGAGATCTTTTACCTTTACTTACCACAATATGGATTCATGCAGGATGTCTCAGATGATCATGCTTTATGATTCGTTCGACAATGCTACTCAATCAAATCTCATTAGCTCAAAATAGTTCAGGTTAGTCTAATACAGATAAACACTATAGAGGAAAGGGAGTGAACATGTTCCAAACTTATAAGACTTGCATAAGGTAATCGGAGTATAAGAAATATATCAGGATCTAATATCCGAAACAGAGTATGAGCATAGCAAGATCATCAGAGTTACATACAGGAGCAACACATAAGTCATAAAATTAATTAATTATGCCAAGAATGTATCCAACAAGTATGCACCAATTGATTAGTCAAGACAAGACTAAACCAATTAAAACTACTCCTGACATAATCATATAAAAACTATCACTAGTTATGTTGCATATTTATTTTAGCACAAGATAAACAGAGTTATTCTAGCATAAACGGAGAAGTTGCCTAGGGTCTGAAGCTCAAAAATCATCCAGAATTACTCAGAAAACATGATATAATCAAACAAAATATAATCAGAGTATTCAAGCTAGTTGCACAAAATCTTAAGCAGGATCTAAACCTATAAATCAGAGTTATGAAAAGATCATAAATGAGATTACAGGATTTTAAATCAGAGTACAAATAATATTGAGATGCGTGTGTGCTAAAATAAATATCAATATGATGAGTGTTTGCATCAGAGTAAACATATAACATGTAAACATTCAAACAACTCATATACTGCATCAAAAATTCTAACTTACCACTAGCATATAACATGTAAAGCATGGTAATCAGTTAGCTTCAAAACAAGTTTACAAACATGGATATATATAATAAAATAGATTTGTAAACTTAATTTCCCATGTTAGTAACTTATATTTATGGAATATTGCTTGTTTTTCTCCCCCTGAGTTGTTGTTGAATCAAATCTGAGATTTGGTGCTTTGAGGGGAATAAATCTTGAACTTGTACTAGAATCTGGATCTGGATCAACCCCTATTATATTCAGAAACAACTTCAGGCTTCTTTTCACTCTTGGAAATATCTTCACTAATTAAATATTGTGATCTATCCTTGAATCTGGGAACAAGCCTCCACAAATTTAATCTTCGAACTGATTGAGTTCATCTTTCATGACAATCACTCAATCTGGATCTCCAAGAGCTTCACTGCTTCCGTTTGTTCCATTTGTGATAGAAAACCAGAATCTATTCAATTGTTTGCAACAGCTCTTCTAGTCCTTACTCAAGTATTAGAAATACTAAGTACCACATTCCAAAGATGGTCTTTACTCCATTCTTTACGTCTTGGTAGACTAGCTCTTGGTGACTCAGCATTTTCAGAATTAAGTTGAGTCTGACTAGTAGATCCTTGTTCTTCTTCTTCTTCTGATCTTCTAGCCTGTACTCCAGTATCAAAATTACTGAGTATCATATGCCAAGGATGGTTTTTACTCCATTTTTACGTCTTGGTAGACTAGCTCTTGATGACTCAACATTTTCAGACATATGTTGAGTCTGACTAGCGGATCTTTGATTTTCTTCTTGCTCCCCCTGAGTTGTTTTCAGTATTATCTATAGAATCTGAAGCTTGTGGATTGGTCCCTGAGATAGTGTGACTATCATTACTTGTCTCATGAACATTACCTTCTGAGTCTGCATCAGAATTATGATCATCAGGATCATTTCCATTGTCATTGTTATCTAGAACAACTTCAGATTCATCTTCTCTATCACAAAGATCTTCAACATCTAGATTGTCTAAGTTGTCTTCCTTCTGATTAATTGGGAGCTTGTTGTCATCAAATGTTAATAATGACAAATATACAATCTCATAATCAAACATTACTCACTATCCAATAGGTCTACTACCAATTATGATATTCAACAAAGAACTCATTAATTGTTAGACTCCATGGAAATTGAATTTTGTACAACTATGCTACACACATGATTTTGATCTTAGTGAGTTTTTCAGAGACGGACCCACATTACTAACTAGTAGAAATATGCATAATATTGATTAAAAAGTAAAGTACTACAAATACTTAGAATATTAAAGCTAAAAGGCTTAACCACAATCCCCAGATTCACAGGAATGAGTTTGAACAACATCTAACATCTTTTAATGTTACAGACCAAAATATATTATGTCAAATTATAACCATGTTTTAAAACCAAAGTTTATAAACATTAGGGAACTACTAGTTCCCTACATGCTCCAACATCTGACGATAGGCATAACCTGAGGTCCCACATGTCTTACGCGTGGTTTGGTTGAAACGAACCATCTTCGGGTTTCACTAAAGGGATAGCATCAATAACAATATTAATGAGCAAAATGTATAAAAAATGAATAACAGTGTATAACAATTCATCATAAGTTCGATAAAACAATAACGGAAGGTAAATCAACATTATGAAATCTCAAATAAAAGTTCAAGTTTTTAATAAGTGAATGGAATTGGAAATCTGCATGGCGCTATGACCAATGAGGGGTGATCAGCCCACATCAAAGCTCTGAACCACATAACAAGTGATTTACAACTATTGAGGATCCTGGGCACACATTGGCTATATAAAACCGTCAGGCTCCCTGCTACTGAGGTTTTTTAAAATTTATAACAGTGACTAGCGCCTCAGTCCTATTAGAAAATACCATCCAAGTCCTTTTATCAATTCATTTTAATTCAAAGGGTTCTTGATCAAGGACAAGATAACACGTGTATGTATTGTCGAGGTTTAAGTGACATATTGTTCTAAAATGAGGGACTGTTATTAAGATCAGGGTTCCCAAAAGAAATAATTCAAATTTATGAGGGTTTTAGGATTCACTTGATATATTAAGGGACTATTGTAGGGTATTCATGTGGGTATGAGGTAATATGTGATGAAAAGGAATCAGTTCAAGTATGAAACCGATTAACTAAATCCAAGGTCTAATCATTGGGTGATGTCAGGGACTATTTAATCTTTTTAAAACTGTAGTCATGCATTCATAGGGTATTTAATCACAAGAAACAGAATTATAGAGGTAAGTTGAGAGTTCACTTGCCTGGACTATGCTTACTGAGCACTTGAATGGAATCGTTTATGGGCTCCTTTCCTGGCCTCCTACTTGAACCTATAATAAATAGTTTCCTCCTCACAACACTTGTTAACTACCCTTTCACCTATACTATATATATATATATAGATATGTATACACATATATATACATATACACTTAAACTCAACTAATTACAAGTAAATATGCATCACATATAACACATAGCAAGAAATGTCATGGCAATTTATCACTTAATTAATAGTACACGTAGATTCTATTTACTATCTTAGTCACTTAAGCAATTAACCATATAACATACAATTATCATACCATACGATTGCCCAATATGACTCTCACTAACTTATATAACTTAAAACTAACTCCCAAACTCATTATGAGGTCAAGGCCTCACACATGACACACATATAATGCAATACACCTCACTAAGTTTCTAAATGTGACTCTAATGGTGACTCTTGAGTGTTTTGGTGGAAATAAGGTATCTCCACATAATTCCTTCACTCCTAAACAATTCACAAAGATTGAAAAGACTCTAAACTATCTCACTGAGGTTATATGACTCAGAGGCCTCATTTATAAGGACTCTTAATAACCAATGCACCAACTAGACTCCCCTGGTTGCAAACTTTGGCACCCCTTTGAGTGCCTTAGAAGAAATATGAATTTCTACCTTCGGCCTTGGCTATACTCTAACTTCTAAGACTTCTTATGACTTTAAGCTAACTTTTGCAATTGGTTTGACATCAAGGACTCACTTAGGCCTCCCTAGGCCTCCATGCCAAGTTGGTACAGTTTTGCCTTCCCTGAGTACTACACTACCCTGTTTTTATCAACTTAAAACTCATTTATCTAGTTCAATTACTGGTTTTAATGAATTTTTAAGGTTTCTAAGACTTCATTATATCTATTTAGACCAAGGCCCCATGAAGGCCTAACCTCTGTCATAATTATTATTGACCAAAAGTCGAGTTTACTCAACTATGCCATATTCTAAGCTGCTCTCGGGTTTATGTGTGTGCACCTATTCAAATGCAAGTTTTCATTAATTCTAAAGCTACTGGACACATGTATGAACCAAGTCCCAACTCCCTTGAGCTCAGGCCTACCAAGGCCTTGCTAAAACTCACCTAAAATGACCTAAACTTCTAGTACAAAATTATGCCCTGCTATGACCAACGTGACTCCTTCCACCTTAACTCCCTTCATTACACCAAGAAAAACCAACAACCAACCAAGGAAAGTCTTAAAATTCAATAAAACCTACTGATTAACAACATATAAGGTCCATTTGCAATTTATTTAGCATGAAGATCAATTATAAAGACAATCAAAGTAACACATCACAAGCACGCCATCACTTAACATTTTAAAGCAAAATTTTGAAGTAAGCATGCATGGTAACTTCTTGACACCCACTGAACATAATCTCATATCATCATATATAATCTAAAATAGCATTTTATCAAAGGAATCATGGCATGTAACTCACAAAAATCAAGTATCAAAGCACAATGACATCACACATGGCATTTTGTTTCAGATCTTCTCACAAACCAACATGCAATGGTTAAATCTTCTACACAAGGATTATAACATGATAAATCATCAAAGAAACATATCATGCAAGGGATGGAAATCTACAAAACCTCATTTTTAAAAGCAAAACTTTCGAAAATCATGAAACATGGCTGAAAGTAATAAAATTATTAGGGACAACATATCACACATTTGGCTCTTCATAGAGTCATTGCCAAATGTCATGAACAATGATTATTACTTGGAAAAATAGAAGTATAACACTTCTTCAAGATCACATATTTCTCATTTCTATAAGCCACCATGGTTGAAACCTTGAGTTCACCAGAACTAAGGCCATAACTTCGGCTTCATCAACATTCACGCACAAAACTAACCTCAATATGAAGATACTCCACTAGGTGATGAAGGTCTTGCCTTGAATAGCTTGAGAAGTGAAAGAAAATGAAGATAAGTGACGAAAAATGGCAAGAATGGGGGTGGTGGTGTGCTTCAGCCAAGAGGGAGAGCGGAGAGGAGAGGGTGAAGTGTTTGAGTGGATGAGAGGTGAATAATGAGGGCATTCTCTTGGTTTTGTTACTTTAACTTGACTAAAAGTGGTAGTGGAATATAGAATTTACACAAGTATCCCTCTTGCTAGTTGTGACAAAAATGCATGCAAGGTTAAAGAAGTAAACTAGCAAGTTAGTGGGGTTGGAAATGACAGTCTTAGCCTCGGACCCTATTATAAGCTAAAATGCATGCAAGGTTATACTAGTAATCCAATAAATAATAAAAGTATGATTAAAAAGAATGGATTTTAGTAAATAAAATACAACTCAATAAATCACAAAATTAATACCATAAATACTATGAGATTTTAGAAGCTTTATAAAATTATTTTTCAAAAATTTTGAACAATGATATATTTTAAAAGAATTCTCTAAGATCAATACTCTAATAAACAAGCCACAATAAATATAATTAACAATTCTAAGTCACATAAGAAAATGCAAGTAATTTGATTCTAAGCCGCTATTATACGAATTGTAATTTGTCATCTAATCGCAACTATTACAATTATTTTCTAATCGCGATAAACTCAAATATTATTTAATCGCGTAACGAAATTTTCTTGCGTACAATTAATTATATGCTTATAAATAATCTAACAATATTCGCAATGCCACACAACGAAGAATACATATGAACACCTTGAATTCACATAATTTCTGACATCTAATACATGAAAATTATATAATGCACAAAACAAAATATTATATTACATTCATAACAAATTTTTATAGGCGTTACAACCTTCCCCCCTTAAAGGATTATGTCCCCAAAATATAAGTAAATAAATGAGGATACTTATCTAACATATCACTTTCTAATTCCCATGTTGACTCTTCAACTTTGGGATTTCTCCACAAAACTTTAACTAAAGGAACTTTTCTATTCCTTAACACTTTATTCTTTCTATCTAGAATGTTAACTGGTTGCTCGACATAAGACAAATCTGGCTCAATCTCTACGGGTTCATTCTCTATGATACATTTTGTTGTCGGAGTTGAACTTCTTAAGCAACGATACGTGAAAAATGTTGTGAATGTACTGTATTTGAGGCGGTAAGGCCAACTCGTACGCCATTTTTCCAACTTTACCTAAAATCTCAAAAGGTCCGACAAATCTTGGACTCAACTTTCCTTTCTTGCAAATCTAGCTATCCCTTTCCAGGGCGACACTTTCAACCGAATGGTTTCTCCTATTTCATATTCTACGTCCTTTATGTGTGGATCAGCATACTTTCGTTGTATATCCTGAGCCGTGATCAATCGATTTCGAATCAAATCTACCACTTCTTTTATTTGTTGAATCAGTTCGGGGCCAATTACCTTTCGCTCTCCAACTTCAACCCAATATATAGATGATCTACACTTTCTTCCATAAAGTGCTTCGTACGGGGGCATTCTAATACTAGCATGAAAGATATTGTTATACGAAAACTCTACCAAAGGCAAATGTTCATCCCAATTTCCTTTGAAGTCCAAAGCACAGGATCTCAGCATGTCTTCTATGATCTGAATTATGCACTCACTTTGTCCATCCGTCTGTGGGTGATAGGCAGTGCTCATCTTGAGTCGAGTTCCCAAATGTTCTTGGAATTGCTTCCAAAATCTGGAGTTAAAATGAGGGTCTCTATCCGAAATAATAGATACTGGAACTCCATGGCGAGTAACAATTTCTTTTAGATACATATGAATCAGCTTGTCCATTGAGAATCTCTCATTGATCGGTAGAAAATGAGCCGACTTAGTCAATCAATCAATTATTACCGAAATAGCGTTGTGATTTGATTTTGTCCTTGGTACTCCAACTATAAAGTCCATTGCAATGTGTTCCCACTTCCATTTAGGTATCTCTAAGGGTTGAGTTAGTCCACTCGGTTTCTGATGTTCGGCTTTTACCCTTTGACACGTGTAACATCTACTAATCCATTGTGCAATCTTCTTCTTCATATCCGGCGACCAAAAGTTCTGTTTCAAATCTTGGTATATTTTTGTGCTTCCCGGGTGAATAGAAAATTCTGAGTTGTGAGCATCCTTCAAAATCTCATTCTTCAATTCTTCCATATTCGGTATCGAAATTCTTGATGAGAATCTTAGAATTCCTTGGTTTTTCTTTTCGAGTACAAATCTCTTCTCCGGTCAACTCATTTATCCTTGGATTCATTACTTCTTCTTGGCACTTCTTAATTTTCCTAATAATTCCGGTTGAGAAGTCATCATACAAATCATTTCTATAGGCGCACTTAGGGATCGAATCTCAATTCACATCTTCTCAAATTCCTTTGATACCTCTTTAGCCATAATCAACATATTCAATCTCTCCTTGCGACGTAAGGCATCCGCTACTACGTTCGCTTTCCTGGAATGATAATTGATTGTGAAATAGTAGTCCTTAATCAACTTCAACCATCTTTGTTGCCTCATGTTTAATTCCTTCTGAGTGATTTAGGCTCTTATGATCCGTATATATCTCGCATGTCTCTCTATATAGGTAATTTATCCACAACTTAAGAGCAAACACAATTGCAGCCAATTCCAAGTCATGAGTTGGGTACCTTTGTTCGTGAGGCTTAAGTTTTCTTGACCCGTAGGCTATCACCTTCCAGTGTTGCATTAAAACACATCCCAATCCTTTGTGTGATGCATCACTGAATATTACAAAGTCTACTTGATCATCTGGAAGGGCTAATACTGGAGCAGTGACTAACTTCTGCTTCAATTCTTGAAAACTCTTTTCATAACTCTCCGTCCATTCAAACTTCTCATTCTTTCGGGTCAATTTTGTCAATGGTACTGAAATCTTCTAGAAATTCTTTAGAAATCTTCGATAATATCCGACCAATCCCATAAGACTTCTAACTTCAGTCGGGGTCTTCGGCCTTTCCCAATTCATTACAGCTTCTATCTTCGCTGGATCAACTCGAATACCTTCACTTTCGACAATATGCCCTAGAAATTGAACTTCTCACAGCCAAAATTCACATAACTTATCCTTTCTTAAAGTCTCAAAATCTATTCTCAGATGTTCATCATGTTCTTCCCTGGTCTTTGAGTATATTAGAATGTCGTCGATAAACACAATGACAAACTTGTCCAAATACTCCTTGAATACTCGGTTCATCAAATCCATAAAGGCGGCTGGCGCATTTGTCAATCTGAATACCATAACTAGAAACTCGTAATGTCCGTATCTGGTTCTGAAAGCAGTCTTTGGTATGTCTTCCGGCTTAATCTTCAACTGATGATATCCCGATCGTAAGTCAATCTTCGAGAAGTAAGTTGCTCCCTTAAGTTGATCAAACAAGTCGTCAATACGAGGTAAAGGGTACCTATTCTTAATTGTCAATTTGTTCAACTCTCTATAGTCGATGCACAGTCTCATGATTCTATCTTTTTTTTCACAAACAGAACTGGAGCACCCTACGGAGATACACTCGGCCTTATAACTCCTTTACCCAATAACTCTTGTAGTTGCTTGGCCAATTCCTTCATTTCTGTCGGTTCCATAAGATAAGGTGCCTTCGATACAGGTTCCACATCGGGGGCTAAGTTGATAGAAAACTCTATTTGACGGTCAAGCGGCAATCCAGGAAATTTGTCCGAAAATACATCGGGAAATTCGGTAACTATCGAAATACTTTCTATATCCGGCGTCTCCTTAGATCTATCAATTACATGAGCCAAATACCCTTCACACCCTTGTCTTAACAACTTTTTAGCTTGAATCATTGTCAAAAATATTTTAACTTATTTATGCCCTTTAAACTCTATTTTCTTTGTTTGAGGGGACTTAAGAATCATTTTCTTCTTCTTATAATCTATTTGAGCACCATGTTCTGCTAACCAATCCATTCCTAATATAACATCAAATTTTTCTAGTTGAAAAGGTATTAGGGAAGCAGGGAGACTATAGCCTGAAATCTCTACTTTACACCGGGGGCAAATACTTGTCTAAGGAAATCTTCTTGAATCTATCCCAAGTGATAACTTCTTCTTCTTCTAAAGCACGGGCTGACTCCCACCAATAGTTCGCTTCGCCTTTCAGAAAATAAGATACATAGTCGACCTTCTTGTCTTCACTTACAACAGCTAGCGTGAAAGCTTTCTCTATCCCTTTATGCAAAGATTGGGCTACTACAGGGTCTTGAGTTCTACGGAACTCCGGTGGTTTCACAGCTTGGAATGATTTGAAAGTTGTAGGGGTTGGTGGTGGTGGTGGTGGTTGTTGTTGTTGTTGAAGTTGTTACTGAAGGAGTTGTTGTTGTTGAGCAAGGGTAACAGATTGTTGTAAGTATTTGCATAAGCTGAGCCAAGTTGGGTGGTGGATCTTCATGATCCCCGGTATTGGTGTTGCAAGCTCTACGAGGAGGCATGATTCTGAATGTAGACAAGAAAGGTTTATTCACAGTTCAATATTACATACACAAGTTATAACAAGAGTAAATATTAAGTAATAAGGTCTTATTCAAGGTGTGTTCAACAATGCAAAGGTCTATTATTATTGTTATTCCATGATGAGGTGCAACTTATTAAGGTACAAGGTATCACAACTAATAGGTGCAATTATATAAGCAAAGATATATTCAAGGGATATCTTGGGGAAAGATTAGACATGATCAAGTTCTAAAGGAGTCAACAGCATTTAAACGACAAAATTCTATCTAAGCAAGCATATAACATGGTAATGAGATGTCAATAAAGATAATCAAAGTGCGAAATTAACATTAGTTTGAATGAAAAGTGCGAATAAAGTATGAACAAGAAATAAAGTGTGAATAAAGTCTTCCCGAAACAATCCGGGTACAAGGTACAAATAAAAATCAAAGTACTAATCAATAACGATGCGGGAAATAAGTGGACTATATGATATTCTAAGAGGATGGTGGGGAAACAGGGGCACGGAGACGGCTAATCACTCGATGGAGCACGTCGGCAATGGCGGTAAGAGTGACCTGACTCTCTCTCTCACGGTGTGGAATCATCAATGCCAATCAGTCCTTAGCCATCTGGATGATCTCCTCAAGCCCGGCTATCAGTCGAGGTCGGTTGGGCTCGTCTTCAAAGTCTTCGCTATATAACTAGTCCGCCCTACGTCGAAGATTCACATTCTCGCCTTCCAGTCGATCAACCATCCTTACCATCTGCTCGTAAAGAGGGAATGACACAGTAGTAGGGAATCTGGGAGTCGATGAGGATGATGCCTGTCAAATAGTTATATATATATGCGGTTATAAATAAAAGGGTTAAAAAAACCTATAGATTCTAACATCCCAAAAACCCAAATGATCTAAGTTCATCCTATCCTCTAAATTCCTATCTTATATTCATTTATCATATGTTGTTCAGTGACTCAAACTTGTGGCTCTGATACGAACCTGTGATAGACCCATATTACTAACTAGCAGAAATATGCATAATATTGATTAAACAGTAAAGTACTACAAATAGTTAGAATTTTAAAGCTACAAGCCTTAACTACAATCCCCGGATTCACAGGAATGAGTTTGAACAACATCTAATATCTTTTAATGTTACAAACCAAAATATCTTATGTCAAATTCCTACCAAGTTTTAAACCCAATGTTTATAAACATCAGGGAACTACTAGTTCCCTACCTTCTCCAACATCTAACAGTAGGCATACCCCGAGGTCCCACATGTCTTACGCGCGGTTTGCTTAAAACGAACCATCTTCGGGTTTCATTGAAGGGATAGCATCAATAACAATATTAATGAGTAAAATTCCCAGCAAGTGAATAACAGTGTATAAAAATTCATCATAAGCTTGATAAGACAATAACGGAAGGTAAATCAATATTATGAAATCTCAAATAAAAGTTCAAGTCTTTAATAAGTGAATGGAATTGGAAATCTGCACGAAGTTATGAGCAATGAGGGGTGATCAGCCCACATCAAAGCTCTGAACCACATAACAAGTGATTCACAACTATTGAGGATATCGGCACACATTGGCCATATAAAACTATCAGGCTCCCCGCTACTGAAGTTCTTTAAAATTTATAACATTGAATGGCGCCTCAGTCTTATTAGAAAATACCATCCAATTCCTTTTATCAATTCATTTCAATTCAAAGGGTTCTTGATCAAGGACAAGATAACAAGTGTATGTATTGTCGAGGTTCAAGTGACATGTTGTCTGAAATGAGGGAATGTTATTAAGATCAGTGTTCCCAAAAGAAATAATTCAAATTTATGAGGGGTTTAGGATTCACTTGATATATTAAGGGACTATTGTAGGGTATTCATGTGGGTATGAGGTAATATGTGATGAAAAGGGATCAGTTCAAGTATGAAAGTGATTAACTAAATCCAAGGTCTAATCATTGGGTGATGTCAGGGACTATTTAATCTTGTTAAAACTGTAGTCATGCATTCATAGGGTATTTAATCACAAGAAACAGAATTATAGAGGTAAGTTGAGAGTTCACTTGTGTGGACTACGCTTACTGAGCACTTGAATAGAATCGCCTATGGGCTCCTTTCCTGGCCTCCTACTTGAACCTATAATAAATAGTATCCTCTTCACAACACTTGCTAACTACGCTTTCGTGTATACTATATATATAGATATGTATACACATATATATACATATACACTTAAACTCAACTAATTACAAATAATATATGCATCATATATAACACATAGCAAGAAATGGCATGGCAATTTATCACTTAATTAATAAAACATGTAGATTTTATTTACTACCTTAGTCACTTAAGCAATGAACCATATAACATACAATTATCATGACCAATACTCCTAATCCTCCTTTACAGACCTCAACTCAACCTAAATTTAGTAAGGCAAACTTGTGCCTCACTTCAAATGACTCACAAATGCAATGCACATTACTTAACTTACCCGAATGTACACCTTGGCACCATTTGTGTGCCTTCGCAAAAGAATGCTCTTGTACTTGAGGCCTTTTCTCAATCTGCCTCTCAATAACTTATATAACTTAAAACTAACTCCCAAACTCATTATGAGATCAAGGCCTCACACAAGACACACATAAAATGCAATGAACCTCACTAAGTTTATAAATAGGACTCTAATGGTGACTCTTGGGTGTTTTGGTGGAAATAAGGTATCTCCGCCTAAGTCCTTCACTCCTAACCAATTCACAAAGCTTGAAAAGACTCTAAACTATCTCATTGAGGTGATATGACTCAGAGGCCTCACTTATAAGGACTCTTAATAACCAATGCACCAACTAGACTCCCCTTGTTGCACACTTTGGCACCCCTTTCAGTGCCTTGGAAAAAATATGAATTTCTACCTTGTGCCTTTGCTATAATTTGACTCCTATGACTTATTATGACTTTAAGATAACATTTTCAATTGGTTTGACATCACGGCCTCACTTAGGCCTCCCTAGGACTCCTTGCCAAGTTGGCACAGTTCTGCCTTCCCTGAGTACTACACTGCCCTGTTTTTACCAATTTAAAACTCATTTATCTAGTTCAATTACTGGTTTTAATGACTTGTTAAGCCTCCTAAGACTTCATTATATCTATTTAGACCAAGGCCCCATGAAGGCCTAACCTCTGTCATAGTTATTATTGACCAAAAGTCAAGTTTACCCAACAGTGCCCTGTTCTGAGCTGCTCTCGGGTTTGTGTGTGTGCACCTATCCAAATGCAAGTTTTCATTGATTCTAAAGCTACTGGACACATTTATGAACCAAGTCCCAACTCCCTTGAGCTAAAGACTACCAAGGCCTTGCTAAAACTCACCTAAAATGACCTAAACTTCTAGTACAAAATTATGCCCTACTATGACCAACGTGACTCCTTCCACCTTAACTCCCTTCATTACACCAAAAACAACCAACAACAAACCAAGAAAAGTCTCAAAATTCACTAACACCTACTGATTAACAACATGTAAGGCCCATTTGCAATTTATTTAGCATAAAGATCAATTATAAAGATAATCAAAGTAATACATCACAAGACACACCATCACTTAACATTTTAGAGCAAAATTTCGAAGTAAGCATGCATGGTAACTTCATGACACCCACTGAACATAAGTTCACATCATCATATATAATCTAAACTAGCATTTTATCAAAGGAATCATGGCATGCAACTCAAAAAAATCAAGTATCAAAGCACAATGGCATTACACATGGCATTTTATGTCGGATCTTCTCAAAAACCAACATGCAATGGTTAAATATTCTACACAAGGATTATAACATGATAAATCATCAAAGAAACATAGCATGAAAGGGATGGAAATCTACAAAACCTCATTTTTAAAAGCAAAACTTTCAAAAATCATGAAACATGGCCGAAAGTCATAAAATTATCAGGGACAACATATCACACATTCGGCTCTTCATAGAATCATTGCCAAATGTCATGAACAATGAGTATTACTTGGAAAAATAGAATTGTAACACCTCTCCAAGATCACATATTGCTCATTTCTATAAGCCACCATGATTGAAACCTTGAGTTCACAAGAACTAAGGCCTCAACTTTGGCTTCATCAACATGCACACACAAAACAAACCTCAATATGACGATACTCCACTAGATGATGAAGGTCTTGGATTGAATAGCTTGAGAAGTGAACGAAAATTAAGATAAATGAAGAAAAATGGCAAGAATGGGGGTGGTGGTGTGCTTCGGCCGAGAGGGAGAGAGGAGAGGAGAGGGTGAAGTGTTTGAGTGGATGAGAGGTGAATAATGAGAGCATTCTCTTGGTTTTGTTACTTTAACTTGACTAAAAGTGGTAGTGGAATGGAGAATTTACACAAGTATCCATCTTGCTAGTTGTGACAAAAATGCATGCAAGGTTAAAGAAGTAAACTAGCAAGTTAGTGCGGTTGGAATTGACGGTCTTAGCCTTGGACCCTATTATAAGCTAAAATGCATGCAAGGGTATAGTAGTAATCCAGTAATTAATAAAAGTATGATTAAAAAGAATGGATTTTAGTAAATAAAATACAATTCCATAAATCAAAAAATTTATACCTTAAATACTATGAGATCTTAGAAGTTTTATAAAAATTTTTTTCAAAAATTTTGAACAAGAATATATTTCAAAAGAATTCTCTAAGATCAATACTCTAATAAACAAGACACAATAAATATAATTAAAAATTCTAAGTCACATAAGAAAGTGCAAGTAATTTGATTCTAAGAAGCTATTATACGAATTGTAATATATCATCTAATCGCAACTATTATAATTATTATCTAATCGCGATAAACACAAATATTATTTAATCGCGTAACAAAATTTTCTTGCGTACAATTAATTATACGCTTATAAATAATCTAAAAATATTCGCAATGCCACACAACGAAGAATATATACGAACACCTTGAATTCACATAATTTCTGACATCTAATACACGAAAATTACATAGTGCACAAAATAAAATATTATATTACATTCATAACTAATATTTACAGGCGTTACAGAAAATTTAAAAGATCTCACTATTATCAAAATCACACCACTATCTTGTGATAAAAATATTAACAAAATTTGTCAACAAATTTATTCAATTATGTAGTGCTACACAACTCACCATTAACTATTAATAAAACTATCAAAAAGAGTTGTTACTAGATTTATCAGAAGTTTATAGTGCTACAAATATCACCACCAACTAATGATATGACTCATCAAGAGTTTATGATGTCATATATATCACCACTAACTAATGATATAAATTATCAAGAGTTTATGGTGCTACATATATCACCTTTAACTAATGATATGAATTATCAAGAGTTTATGGTGCTACAAAACTCATCACTTACCACTAAAAAAATTCTCAATAGTGTAATGCTACTAAACTCATCACAAACCACTGAAATAAATTATCAGAGGTGTGATGTTGCTAATACTTTAACAATCTGACTTATGGAGCAAATAATAACGTTGAATTTCTTCAAGGTCCATAAATCAAACTATTAAAGTAAAAACTCAACAAATAACTGTAACAAATATTCAACAGATATATACATTTAAATATTGAGGTCATCTCCAAAGGTAAGTACTGGGTCAGCTCACTTGTCCACTTCTGATAGCGGGGCTCTATCCTCGAACTCTTGTGTATTAAACATCCAATGTTCAAAATCCACATGGTTCGCTTCACTTTTTCTTGCCCTCTCTATATTATGGATCAAGTTTTCTTTGGAACCCAAACTAAGTTGGGTCCAGGGGACTTAGAGAGATTCACATTGTGAATAATGTCATATGAATTTAACATGCTTTTGTTTCTCATCGACTCTCTCCTTCTTCTCTTTTTGAAGCCTTAAGAATGCCTTTAGGCTTATAAGTAGAAGTTTCCTTCCTAATCTTAGGAGGACTGACAGTCTTTGCCCTATCATGCTTTCTACTCATGTTCATATCATTATGCTTACAAGTAGTGGATGGAAAATGCATCATTTTAAGATAAGAAGACAAGGTATTAAAAGCACATGGCATACATTTAGATTTATGACATGAGGAATGAGAACTAGGAATGGTAGGCATGTTATGCTTATTATGAACTTTATCTTTATCTACTTTACTCACAGTACATGCATATGCAAGATGCGAAGCAGAATTACATTTAAAGCATAAATTCCTAAAAGAATTAGGTTTTAGCAGATCTTCATTTTTATTGCTAACACCTAACTTCCCATTTCTATTACGTATGTTCTTCTTTTTATCCTGGTGATCATCTCCATCATCTAAGTGAGTATTGGATTCATCACTAGAAGTTGACTCCTCAGATGACTCTATAGTTGACTCTTACTCACTTGAGACATAGTCCCCAACAAGAACCTTATCTTCATTGAAAGAATCAGGAGTAGCCTTTTTGCATAAGAAATTATTGGCGTTTTCATAAGCTTGTGAGATATCTTAAAATTTTGAATTACCATTACCAACACTCTCTGTTTCTATCACATGATCCTGTCCAATATCACTGTATCCAAAGTCAATTATGGCTCCACTGATTTGGTTGTCAATAATTTCCTTTGCACTAATAGCAGAGTTCTGATAAACATTCAATTTAGCTTCTGAAAGGCATATGTCATAGCCTATTTGTTTATTCGAGGATTTAACTCAACTTAAATAAGGATGTAACAAGTAAATAGTGGTTCTATCATCAGAGAGATCTCTCAAAGTAACATATGTCAAAGGATTAAGTAACATTGTTCATCTACAGACTTGAGGACTTAATTCACTGGAAGAAGCTCAAGAAATTGATCAAGCCTCAGTGATATAAATCAAGATTGTGGATATAATCAAGTGACAGAGATCTCGACAGGGTATCAATTAATTACAGGGATTTAATATGAAGAAAATCAAGACATGAAGAAATATCACAGAAGTTAGTCATTCATGAAACAGACAGTACATCGAGTGTCAACATTGAAGTGGTGAAATGGATTCATGATTTTCAGAAGATTGTCAGAAGAATGGCTGATGTTCAAGAATAGTATTAATTCTCTATTTATTAATTAAGTCATCTAATTTAATTAAGAAAATAAATTATATCTGCAAAGATTAATTTATTGATTAATTGGATTAATTGATTAATTAATTCTGAATTAATATTATGGTTTTTCAGAATTGATTTTGAATTTAAATTCAAAATTAATTCAGCAAGTCAATCTTTTGTATTAGTATGACAATCGGTATGACAATCAATAGTCATACCGAAAGTCATGCCAGTTCATTTAGATTGTCTTGCCGGAAGTCATGCAAGTTCAATAGATTGTCCTATCGAAAGTTCTACCAGTTAAAAGGATTGTCTTGCTGAGCTAACAGGATTGTCTTGCCAGTTAAAATCAAGGATTGATTTAATATAAAAGAGCAACGACTGATTTTCAACAGACAGTGCATTGAATATCAAATATACAGAAGAACACAGAACCAAGAAAACAGCAGAGAACTTATTGTAAATTCTCAGATCATTAATTTCTAGTATTCATTGTTAAATCTAAACCACTATAAATCCTTTTCTTGTTCTTGTGTAACTATCTAGCTGATCAAAATCCCTAGAACTTAATCTCAAATTGGTTTTAGCATTTGATCCTTTTTATTTCAAAAATAGAAAAAGTTCATGTCGAATTTATTCTAGATTTGGAATAATTTATTTGAGATTAATCCCTTGTAAACGATACTGTTGTTGTAACACCTTTCAAGTTTAATAATAATTTTATTTAACTTAAATTTTGTTTCACTTTTTTATTCTGCATTTTATTCGATTAAACGGTATAGTTTGTATTCAACACCGCTTCTACAAACATATTGAGACCTAACAATTGGTATCAGAGCCTTCTGATTAACGAACAAATGAAGATCCTAGACTTTTGTGATTCTTCCACTCCTTGAATTTTTATTTACTCAAAAATTCATAATGACTACACAAAAAGTTGGAACCGTTAAAATTCCACTATTCGATAAAGAAAATTATGTTATGTGGAAGAAGAAGATGCTATTGTTTTTACAAGTTGCAAATCCCAAATATCTGGAAGTGTTAAAGAAGGGTCCAAAAATTCAGATGGTTATTGAACCAGAGGTATTAGAAAATGATGTTGTGATTACCAAAGCTAGAACTTATGTAAAGAATCCTGAGGATTTTTCTCCTGCTGAAAAAGAAGAAGCCTCCCTGGATGCTAGCATTCAATTAATTTTAGTTGATTCCCTTGATCCCTTGATGAATAGACATGTGATGAATTGTAAAGATTCCAAACACATCTGGGAAACTATTGAGGTGATTAATGAAGGCACAGAGGAAGTTAGGGAGAACAAGTTAGAAATTCTAACCTCTGAGTATGAATACTTTAAATCCAATCCAGGAGAAGGAATCACTGAAGTGTTTGAGAGGTACAATGCATTGATCAACAACCTGAACATTAATGGTAAATACTATTCCATCAGGGAGGTCAACAAGAAGTTCCTTTTAACACTGCCAATTCATCTCGAACATAAAATCACTACCATAAGAGAAGCAAGAGATCTGAGTGAGATTTCTTTCGAAAGGCTCTATGGTGTGTTAAAAACCTATGAGTTGGAGCAAATTCGGCAGAAGGAAGTCTATGGGAAAGGAAGAGTGGTCAGCACGTCTACTGCTCTAGTAGCTGAAGAACAACAATAACAACCACAACAACAACAACAACAATCTCAATAGTCAGAGAGAATGGTACAGTCTTCCAAGGTTGAAGAAAATATGATAGTAGCAGAATTTGATCCTCCTACTACAAATCAATCAGGAGATGATTTTTATTCCTTGGAAGAACTGGAGCAATTGGAAGATGAGTCAATGGCCCTGATTATCAAGAGATTCTCCAAAGTCAGATTCAAGAGGAATCCCAAGTTGAAGTACAAGTCCAACTACAAAAGATTTCAGAAAGGTGGATCTTCATCCTCTAACACCAGTAGTGGTGGGTACAAAACAGGGATGGTTGATCGAAGCACCATTCGATGCTTTAACTGCAATGAGTTGGGACACTTTGCCACAGAATGCAGGAAGCCAAAACAAGTTAGGAAGAACTCTTATGATTCTAATCAGAATAGTAAATCTGAAAGGGCTTACCTGGAAAAGGGAAGAAGCTGGGATGATACTGACAGTGAAGATGAAGAAGTTGGGAATCTTGCTCTCATGGCTAGTGATGTAAACACCTCATCGTCAAGAAAAGAGGTAAAATTTACTGATGCTCAATTAGTTTATCATCTAGGAGGTTCCTTAGATTGTGCTCGTCGTGATAATGAAATGTTAAATCAACAAATCAAAGACCTTGAGAAAGAGGTCAATGAATTAAGACTTGTGCACATTAATCAAGATAAATTAAAAAGAACAAGTATCTTTTCTAGAGAATAGAGTTGACGGTTATAGACAACTCGAAACTATTCTCAAAGACAAGATCACTGGTCTTGAGACTAAGGTCAAAGCTTACTTTAATTCTTGCTCTAAGGCTAAAGAGTTCTACAATAAGCAAGCTATTAATCAAACACCTGGAGTAGGTTATGATTATAATGTTGCTATTGGAGAATTAGGCATAAACTCCCCTCCTCATATTTGTGCTAAAGGTAGGGAAGTACCACATGTGCTTAAGGGTGTTGATGAACCCCTCTATAAAAAATCAATTGCTGAACCATTTAATGAGACCTCATTTATTATTCAAGAAGAAATCCGTGCTGAAGATCTTGCTAATGAGAAAGTTGTTTCCAAGTCAAGTGTGTCAAAGGTTCCAGTCAAAGTTGTGAAAGCAAATGAGACTAACTCAGACACACATGAGTTGGATAACAAAAATGCCATGTCTACCATGCATAAGTTGCCTGTTGTTAATCCCTCTCATAAAGCATGTGGTGTTCCTGATTGTATGTCTTGTGCTTTTAATTTGATGTATGCTTATTTTCATGGTAAGCATATTTCTAATGATAAGACTACTCCTCGTCAGCATGTGAATAATATGAAGCATGATAGGTCTAAGACTGCTAGTCCTCCTAAAGCTAGAAAGGAGACATTTGTGCCTAAGCCTAAACAGAAATTTGTTAAGGCTGTTTATAAGGTGAAATGTCCAGTCATTGAGAAAGTTGAGAACATTAAAGTTAAGAATGTTGTTTTGCCTGATAAAGGCCAATTTTACAAGTATGCCGGACCCAACCAAGTTTGGGTTCCGAAGAAGGTCTAATCCATTTGTATTGCAGGGCATTAAACAGGTACAACTGGTAGTGTGGATTCTTGACAGCGGATCGTCAAGACATATGACCGGAGATAGAGCCCTGCTATCAAATGTGGTTGAGAAAGCTGGCCCAGTGGTTACCTTTGGAGATAACAACAAAGGTCTAACTGAGGGATATGGCTGTTTGCTAGCTGGTAATGTTATCATTGAAAGTGTGTATGTTGTGCAAGGACTTAAACACAACCTGCTTAGTACTAGTCAGTTCTGTGACAACGGCTACAATGTTTTATTCGACAAGCTGAAGTGTCAGATTCTGCACAAGAAAAATGAAAAACCCTCCTTGATGGGAATCCGGAAAGGAAATCTGTTCGTAGTTGACATGAACTCTGGAAGCAATCCTGAAGTCAATTGTTTCTATTCAAAGGCATCATCAGATGAGAGTTGGCTATGGCACAAGAGACTTTCCAATCTCAATTTCAAAACAATGAATTCTCTTGTCAAAAGAGAATTGGTCAGAGGTCTGCCTCAGCTGGAATTCTCCCCAGAAGGACTGTGTGAGGCTTGCCTGAAAGGAAAGTCAAAGAAAGCAAGTCACAAAGGCACTGACACATCCTCCATAACTGGTGTTCTGCAATTATTGCACATGGATTTATTTGGACCAGTTAATGTTCTTTCGATGTCAAAGAAGTGTTACTGTCTTGTGATAGTTGATGAATATTCCAAGTATACGTGGGTTTTATTCCTTCACTCTAAGGATGAAACACCACAAGTTGTGATTGATCATATCAAGTTGATCGAGTTAGATTCTAATGTCCCTGTTAGAGCAATAAGGTCAGATAATGGAACAGAATTCAAGAATTCACTTCTCAATGGATTCTGTACAGAAAAAGGGATTAACAGACAATTTTCAGCTCCTAGAACCCCTCAGCAAAATGGAGTGGTAGAAAGGAAGAATTGTACATTGATTGAAGCTACAAGAATGATGTTAAGTGAATCAGGTCTTCCAATGTACTTTTGGGCTGAAGCTGTCAATACTGCATGTTATACTCAGAATCGAACTCTAATCAACAAAGACTTCATGAAAACTCCTTATGAGATTATGAATGAACAGAAACCTTCTATCAAATACTTTCATGTATTTGGTGCCAGATGCTTCGTGCTCAAGGATGGAGATGATCGTCGTGGTAAATTCGAGGCAAAGGCATATGAGGGTATTTTTGTTGGATATGGAAGAAGATCATACAGGGTGTATATCATTGATCAACACAAAGTAACTGAAAGTGTAAATATTACATTTGATGACACTAAACTCCCTAGTATCCTAACTGAAGATCCTTCTGAGAAACTGAAGTTTGATGATATGTCAGATTCAGAATCAGAACATGATCAAGAACCTGAGGTTGTTGCTGGTGAAGAACCTGTTAATCATGATGATACTCAAGGTAATGGTGATGGAAACATTGGCAACAATGGAGATACCACTACTACTGACGAAGAATCATCAAGTCAACCTGACAACAACTCAGGGGGAGATGCTGAAGGATCAACTAGTAGGACACAACATCCCAATATGTTTCGAGGCGAATCATCAAGATCAAATCTTCCAAGACAGACTGTCTGGAATAAAGCTCATCCTTTTGAGTTGATTATTGGTGATCCAGATGTTGGAGTCAAAACTAGACGTGCTACTCAAAATGAATGTCTATTCTCAGGATTTCTTTCTGAGATGGAACCTAAGAAGATTGAAGAAGCACTGACTGATCCAGATTGGGTGATTGCTGTGTAAGATGAACTCAATTAATTTGAACATCAACAAGTCTGGAAACTGGTACCTAGACCTACATACAAGAAAGCTGTTGGTACTCGGTGGGTATTCAGGAATAAACTAGATGAAGATAGTGTGGTTACAAGAAACAAAGCAAGACTGGTAGCTAAAGGGTATTCTCAAGCTGAAGGCATTGATTATGATGAAACCTATGCTCCAGTGGCTAGACTAGAGGCCATCGGGATATTTCTGGCATTCGCAGCATTCTATAACTTTAAAGTTTATCAAATGGATGTCAAGAGTGCCTTTCTGAATGGAAAGCTGGATGAAGAGGTGTATGTAGAGCAACCTCCTGGTTTTGAAGATCCAGATCATTTGGATTTTGTCTATTTTCTTTTCAAGGCTATCTATGGACTCAAACAGTCTCCGAGAAAATGGACACTCTCTCTGAATTTCTTATTGAAAATAGCTTTATTAGAGGTGTCATAGACAAAACTCTCTTTTCTAAAAAGCATAAGAATGATACTATATTAGTCCAAGTCTATGTGGGTGATATAATATTTGGGTCTACTAATGATAATCTCTATAAGAGATTTGCTAAGTTAATGCACAACAAATTTTAAATGAGCATGATGGGAGAGCTGAAGTTCTTTCTTGGATTACAAGTAAATTAAAGGTTAGATGGAACTTTTATTTGTCAATCCAAGTATCTCAAGGAACTCCTCAAAAAGTATAATCTAGAGGATTCTGCATCAGCAAGGACTCCATCAACTACAGATGTCAAGCTTGGACCATGTGAAAACTCCATTAAGGTAGATGTCAAAAGCTACAGAGGTATGATTGGCTCGTTACTCTATCTTACTGCAAGTAGACCAGATATTATGTATGCTACATGCTTATGTGCAAGGTTCCAAGCAGATCCTAGAGATATTCATCTCGTTGCTGTTAAACGAATCTTGAGATATCTTAAGGGAACACCAAATCTTTGTATTTGGTACCCTAAAGAATCTGGTTTTAACCTTGTTGGATATACAGATTTAGATTACGCAGGAAGTGTTGTTGATAGGAAAAGCACCTCAGGGAGTTGTCAATTCCTAGGTAGCAGACTAGTCTCATGGTACAGCAAGAAACATCAAACAGTTTCCAATTCAACGGCCGAGGCTGAATATATTGCTGCTGGAAGCTGCTGTGCTCAAATCTTGTGGATTAGGAATCAGCTACGGGACTATGGCTCTGTATTGAACAAAATACCTATTCTATGTGACAATACAAGTGCAATAGCCATCACCAACAACCCTGTGCAACATACAAGGACCAAGCACATTGACATCAGGTATCATTTCATTAGAGAGCACGTCATGAATGGTACTGTTGAACTATTTTTTGTTCCAACAGAAGAACAAATAGCAGATATTTTCACTAAACCTCTTGACGAATCCACATTTACCATATTAGTTGGTAAATTGGGTATGTTGAATAGCTTTAGTGATTAAACTTGTTAATATCTAAAATATGTTCTTGAATGAATTTACAAATGAATTTTTCATAAATGAAAAATTCATTTGCAAATTTATTTTATCATATTTTCCATAATTCTTGCTTATTTCTATGTAAGTTTTATTATCTTATCTTATTTATTTTATTCTACTTGTTAATTTTAATATCTCAGAATATTTTATTTTCTCTAAAAATATTTTTCTATGAATTTTATTTGCTAAAATTCAACAGAAATCTACTTTTGGAATAAAATATAATTACTTCTGAAATATTATTTTTTTTGTATGTAAATTCTGTAACTGTGTATATAATAATTCTATTTATAATTATATTATTACTACAATGACAATCGGCAAGACAATTGTAATTGTCTTGCTGAAAGTCATTTCAGTATATTTATGTGTTTAATTTTATGATCAGATTAATTTTATACTGGCAAGACAATCGGTATGACTATCAATAGTCTTGCCGGTAATAAAATTTATATAAGATATATTTGTTTCTATTTTATACTGGTATGACAATCGGTATGACTATCAGATTGTCATACCAGTTATATTTTTAGTAATTATTTGTTATTTCCATTAGCCTGGTATGACAATCGGGAAGACAATCGGTATGACTTTCCTCGATTGTCATACCAGTTGTCTTACTTATTATCTTTCGTTGTTTTGTAATTATAATCAGTTCATTTGTTTTTCAATTCCAACAGTTTTCTCTCTTGTTTCTCTCTCTCTCTCTCTCTCTCCTTTCGATCAAACACAAACCGCCATTATTGTCTTCTTGCTCAAGTTTTTACTCAGCACACTTTACTGTTATATATATACATATTCGTGTGTATACATACAGTAAGGAAGTGCTGTCGATTTTTTTTTTAAAACTATTTTCACTTCGTTTTTTGTTCCCTTCATAATCAGTTTGTGTTTGTTTATTTTTGGGTATTTTTAGTTAATTTTGTTTTGTGTCTTGTGCGTTTTTCAGATCTTTTATTGTGAGTTAAGAATATTAACGAGATACATTACTTTCTAAATTTTTTGGATATAATTAATTTAATTCGAATTATTAATTTTTTTTAATTAATACGAATTCTCTTAATATTACTCCTAAAATTCTGAAAGTGTGTGTTTTATTATAATTTTTAATGGCTCTCAATTTCCAAATTGTCTCGCATAATCTTGTTGGTTATTTTAATCCAAAAAATGTGATATGGAAAAATTTAAGCCATGGATTAGATTTTTAAATGACCATTCGATTGTTAGCTCTGCTATTAAATCAAATGTGCTTTTAAATGTCGATCTGCTCAGACTGATTTGCACAACCTCTACTGTAGCCGATGATTTTAAATCTTTTTCACTCACCGTGGCAAACACACAGTATGTAGTTGATGAAATAGTCGTCAATCGAGCGTTAAATTTTCCAATGGACAATTTCTGTAATTTACCCTCTGAAAATGATATTTCAAACTTTTTCCATGCTATTCACTATCAGGGGGTGATTAATTTAACCAAGTTGTCTAAATCCAATTTGGTTTCTGAATGGGATATTTTCTTTGATACACTTTCCAAAGTGTTTGCCAACTGCACTAAATCCAACTTTCACAACATCACTTCCACTCTGCAGTATATTGGTCTTGCGGTTGTTTTCAATCAAAGGATCAATTTTGGAAAACTACTTTTACCCATTCTTCTGAGACATCTCACTACTGCTTTACGTGATCATTCTACAAATCGTAGGGTTTCGTGCTACTACGCTCATTTTCTTATGCTTATAGCAGAACATCTTCTCACACCTGAGCATAAGGCTCTTTTTGCTAACTCTTAGTAACTGAACCCCCTCCAGTAAGCAAAAAGATTTACACACGCCAAGACACAACCTTCAAATTCATGCAAGTTCCAGTACTTGTATCTGCTTTCATGGCCACTTACATTCCTTTACCAATTTTCAATCTTCCCGGTCATGAACAGCAAGCTCAACCTCCAGTGGTTCAAGCCACCCAGGCTCAA